>NW_027397091.1:693588-761146 GCF_003265705.2 Callorhinus ursinus
AAGAAAGAAAGAAAGAAAGAAAGAAAGAAAGAAAGAAAGAAAGAAAGAAAGAGAAAGAAAAGAAAAGAAAAGAAAAAAGAAAAGAAGAAAAGAAAGGAAAGAAAGAAAAGAAAAGAAAAACCATCTGTGTTTGGACCCAACTGCCAGAGCTTTAATGTAACAATCTGGGATGGGGCCCAGATACTGGTGTTCTTCATAAGCTCCCTGGATGATTCTAAAAGTGGACCAGAGTTGAGAACCAGTGGCTTACATTAATCATGGCCCTTCACTTGGGGCTGGGCAGGGGTCTCAGTTAGGATTAGATTCAGGTGCAGGGAACAATGCACAACATAACCATGGCCCAAATAAGGGAGGGGTTTATTTCTGACTCCCATAAAAGTTCAATGATAGTTGGATCAGGGCAGGGTCAGCCCCCTGCAGTGTCAAATGCTCAGATGCCTTATGTTCTTGCCATTCCCTGCAAGGCCTCCATTCCCAAGTTCATTCAGGTATGTGCCAGGGTAAGGCTGCCTGAACCACATTGATAATGAACATTAGAAGTCTGCTGTTGGCCGGAACACAGAAACATTCATCTTCATGTTCAAAGTCTCCATGGGGATTTCTTGATAATTTCATCTGTGAGTCTCATTCAGAAACAGCTTTAGCTTCCTGCTCTGAAGGCCAAACGCCTTGGCTGCTCCAACAGAAGACCTTGGCGGGCGAGTCAACTCTACCTAAGTGGGGTTTCCAGTGGGAGAGTACCCACTGTTCCTATTAAACACTCTTGCGGGCCTGTTCGGGAACTGCATGTTGATGCACTTGCAGAGATCAGTGCCTGGCTGTCCACTATAGCGCAGGCAGACCCTGCTGCCATCCTAAGGGTTTTTCCAGTGAGACTCAATAAGTGGTTTGGTTTCATATTTCTGTTTCACCATGGAAGACAGCCAGCTCTGTATTTTTTACACCAAAAATACCAGTAACAACACTTCAGCTTTAAAAAGTGTAACCTATTTACTTTTGGCTTATCTGGAAGTAATCCTCCCATCTTGCTTACTGCCACTTGTACAAATGTTAAGATCGACATAAATACAAGCAGGCCCAGGCAGGGATGATCCTCTGGTGAGTGTAATTTCCAGTTCAGACCCCTTTAACTGTTTAAATATTTATTTATTTATTTATTTATTTATTTATTTATTTATTTATTTTATTTATTTGAGAGAGAATGCAAGCAGGGGGAGGAACAGAGGGAGAGGGACAAGCAGACTATCTGTACTTAGCATGGAGCCTGATGCAGGGCTTGATCCCATGACCCTGAGATCATGACCTGAGCCAAAATTAAGAGTTGGATGCTAAACCAACTGAGCCACCCAAGTGCCCCTAATTTCTTTTTTCTTGAGTAAGGACTTTATCTGATGTTGGAACTGGATATGGTTTCAAGAGAGCCTTTATGGTGGCAAGTATGAACTCCATGTGGCTTTCGATAACATTCAGGTACTTCCCTTCAGACTTTGCTTCATAATAAGCTATAATTTCATCAGTTACAACCAGATTGCACTTTTTGTGAAGTTTCTGGTTGTAAGCTACTCCTTCATCCATATAAGAGAACTAAAGCCTGAGCATCCCTCCTGTTGTCTGATCAAAGGTGTACATGAGACGAATGTCCTCTTCATGCAGTTCATGCCTTCCGCAACAATGGTCCCCCTCTCCTGGAAGCGCCCCAGCTCCTCATCCCTCAGCTGCTTGATGGACACATCACAGCCTTCAAGTTTCCCTTCAGAGGCTTCCCCAGGACCGTGGGATCAGGATCTGCCCTTAGGTGAATGCCATGTGTGTATTTTGTCTGTAGATAGCATAACTTTTCAAACACTCAATTCCTCAGTGATAGACATCTCCAAAGACTTGATCTCAGTAAGAGATTCTGGATCCTGATGGATAACCATAATTTCTTTCAAAAGATACTTTATCAGAATGCTTTTGGAGTCTCAAATCACTCACCTACATTCAATCACAGACCACATCCAAGACACTGCACCCTCCATTTTCTTGTCAGTCAGCTCCTCTCAAACATGGGGCAGCGTGAGGTAGTGGATGCTGAGTGTGTCTGTAATCCTGGACAGAAATAGGGTCAGTCAGCATCTTTAGATTCTGGTACATCAACTCAGTAGGAAAAGTGTATAGGGGGCCATAAATCTGCACAGGGAAGGCAGGACACTAAACAAGGTCTCCAGGGCCATAACATAGTCCTTCACCCTTTCATCTTCTCCGGTTCCTCCTGACATACCAGTTGGTCAGGACATCCGTGAACTTGATCAGGCAAAGCACCACATATAGAACCTGTAACATGTCATTTCAGTCTCAAAGAACCCAACAAGTGACTGCACGAAGGACAGGACCCACCGGTCTGTCATGTTAGCACTTTCTTAAAACATGTTCTCATTGTAGAAGAATTCCATGTCTTCCTTCTTCTGCAACTTCAGGACGTTCAGATGAAGGAGCGAAAGGCATTGTACCAAGAGAGCCACACATGCTTAAGGACATCACACACATCCTCCTTCTTAAGGCAGAGGTTTTCTGCTCTCACCACAGGCGAGTTAATCAGATATAATCTGAAGGATCTTGAACATCCTTGTATTTCTGGTGAGATTCAAAAGTTGGAAAGTGGAGTGTTGCATGCGGTAGAGAAGGGTTTAACTTTCATACCTCTATCCACAAGACCTTTATTGTAGAGTTGTTTGAAGACCCAACAGACAGATTCCATGAATTGTGGGTACAGACTGTTGTAGTCATTGTCAAGGTCAATCCCCTGGACAACTCTTCTAACGGTGGACTTCTAACGGTGGATTTGCACTCAGTACAGTATCTCACCACAAATTGTTTGGCACTGATGGTTATGCTCTACAATCCCCATTTTGGCTACATCCTCTGGTCCTCTGGTTCCCAGTGTCTTTTTTTTTTTTAAGATTTTATTTATTTATCTGACACAGAGAGAAACACAGCGAGAGAGGGAACACAAGCAGGGGGAGCGGGAGAGGGAGAAGCAGGCTTCCCGCGGAGCAGGGAGCCCGATGCGGGGCTCGATCCCAGGACCCTGGGACAACGACCCAAGCCCAAGGCAGACGCTTAACGACCGAGCCCCCCAGGCGCCCCTCCCAGCATCTTATCAATATCATGTTCCACAGGTAAGCCACGACGATCCCATTCAAATGTTCTGTCAGCATGAGACCCACTCTGGTGAGCATATCTGGTAACTATATCTTTAATTGTCCCTGCAAGTGTATGTCCATAGTGAGGCAGTCTAGTTGCAGAAGGAGGCCCATCAGAAAATGTAGATTGGGGCCCATGTTTTGATTGCTTTAAGCATTCCTGAAAACAATTAAATTCGGACCAGAACTGCACGATTTTCTCTTCTTTGGCAGGAAAATTCATGTTTTCTGGAACTTGCTGAACCATGTTGTTGCTGAGGGGCCCCCAGGCCAGGGCGCCACAGAAAAGCCACGTCCACACCACTGCCAGGGGTCCTCAGGTGATATATTCTCCAGTATTTCTGCTAATGCTGTTATGCTTTTGTATGTTTATATGCTTTAGGTCATTATTTTATCTGAAATGTAGTTTTGTAAAAGGTGAAAGATAAATACCTAACTTTATTTTTTCCAAAAATGTTAACTAATTGCCCCGGTATCATTTATTATCTTTACTCCCAGATCAGAAATCCTACCTTTATCAAATGCTAAATTTGCACTTATATATTAGATCAAACCATGTGCAATTGTTGATCTCTGTCACCTCCCTCAGCTTTATTTTCTCAATTATCCCAGTCACTACTAGATGTCATATTATATATTTGTTCACTTGTCTCTGTCTCTCACTTGAATGTAAGTTCAGTGAAGGCTAGAATTTTGTTATTTTTGCCAACTTCTGGTTCATAGGTATCTGCTAATTGAAATAATGAAATTTATCCTTGAGTCTGTTATTATACATTGATGGGTTTTATAATGCTGGGCCATCCTTATATGTTAGAAAAGCGGGCTTGGTTATGATATAGTAGTATTCTTTAAGTATCCGGCTCTATTTGCTCTGCTAACCTCTATTTAAGTCTTTTGCATCTGTGATCCTAAAAGAGCTCTTTTCCTTGTTTCTGCTCCCATCAACCAGTCTGGGCATCAGGACTGAGAAGAAGGGCTTTTAAAAACGAGACAGGTGGAGTGCCTGGGTGGCTCAGTCAGGTAAGCATCTGACTTTTGATTTCAGCTTGGGTCATGATCTCAGGCTAGTGGGATGGAGCCCCGAGTTGGGCTCCATGCTTGGAGGGGAGTCTGCTTGAGGTTCTCTCTGTCCCTCTCCCTATGCCCCTCCCCATGCCTCTCTCTCTCTCTCTCTCAAATAAATAAATCTTTTTAAAAAATTAAAAAGAGACAGGCATGGCCTGGAAGTGGACACAGGGTAGGAGCTATTGGGAGAGCTTGGAGTGTCCCTGCACATTCTTTCTGGGTATGCCAAGAATGTGAGGTCCCTAACTGTTCTTTGTGCCATTTCTCAGGCTTGTGCTTGCAGAGCAGCTTTGAGGAATGTAGTAATATCTCCCTCCAGGACAAAGAGCAGGCTTGCTTATTTTCTGCTATAAAAGAAGTGGGTTCCCCAGGCTCAGTTGTCCTCAGATGCAACACAAACCTATTGCATGCACAGCATCCACTGAGGCCCTCCACGTTGCCCCTGTGGGACTTGGGGGGAAAGGGAGGCAATGTAAACATTCTGCTTATGCTGTTTGCTGTGCCAAGAGTAATAAAGTCCTTAGTCTCTGGCCAGGAGTCTCATCTTGGCCAGCCTCCATGAAAGAGTAAGAGGCCAATTAATCACTGATCATCAGTATAAATTCAAATTCCAGGCCCTGACAGTTTTGGCAGTGAGGATGGGATGCTAACAGAGACATGGCCTTTCTGGAACAGGAAGGACCCTGTGGACCTGGCATATGTTAGTGAATCATCTTCCCGAAATGGTGGGCGGCAGGGTGAGGGGGGCTCAAGTGAGGATCTCACAGTGGCCTATCTGTTACTGAGACAAAGCACGGAGAGGTAGGATTGAAACAAGCCCCCGGAATGGTGCTTTGGTTCCCCCTTACTCTCATCCGTGCAGGAGGTGGATGGGACATTATGACAGTGGGGCAACAATATGGATGTGGCTGCTGAATCAAAGGACTCCAAAAGCTGAAATAACTGGTATCAGTCGGTATGTTTGAAATAGAACTTTAGGTGAACCAAAAGCTTTACAGATGTATTTGGGTGAGCCCCACCGGTGGCCATTCAAACCCAAAGTGACCAAAAAACTTTGCTTGCTGGCACAGATCTGCTGTGTCCCTCTGTGTGCCCTGATCCCTCTCTTCCCTCAGCTGCTTTGATGAGAAAATGGAATATGCTGGGAACTTCATGGAGGGAAGGGCCTCAAACGTTTGTAGCTCTATAGGAACCAAGCACCCATGTCACCACCTTACCATGTCCTGTGGATAGATGCAGCCAGGGTGGCTGAAGGCACTAAGGAATGCAGTGTGGAACAGGGGTAAAATGACCCCGGGCTCAGGTGCTCCCTGGACTGACACTAGAGGTACATGTGGGAGGGGGCAGTGGTATGGCAACTCTAAAGCTGGAAGCCAAGAGAAAATAAAAGCCTGCCGGCTGCCCCCACTGCTGCCCCATGGGCTAGCCTCCCCTGCCCTCCAGCGCTCTCTGCTCTCCTCCATCCCTCCTCTGCTCCCCTGCCCCCACCCCCCCAGAAACCCCACAACCTTCCCACTCCTCTGCCTTTGAATAGCATGATCTCCGGACACCTGGGTGGCTCCGTCAGTTAAGTATCTGCCTTCAGCTCAAGTCATGATCCCAGGGTCCTGGGATCAAGTCCTGCATTGGGGGGGGGGGGGGGGGGGGGAAGGGGGGGGCCTTGCTCAGCAGGGAGCCCCCCCCTCCCCCTGCCTGCCCCCCCCCCCCCCCGCTTGTAGTCTCTCCTGCTCTCTCTCTCTCTCTCTGACAAATAAATAAATAAAATCATTAAAAAGAAAAAAGGAATAGCATGATCTAGCTCCTGCAGCTGTTACAACTGATTGGCACACACTAAACTCCTTGGTCTGTTTTTCCATAAGGTAAAAAAATCACCAAATTTCAACTGCTGGGCTCTGAACGACGTTTGCAGTAAGGAAGGGAGATTAAAGCAGTCCTATAGCTGGGACCTTTGGGCCAATTCAGTGTTCTGCGTTGGGGGTGCCACGGCTGAAAATGTAATTGGTATTGATGCTTGTACAGGCTTGTGCTGAGAGTGCCCCTACTTGTCAGCGCATTTGCCCATCCGGAAGCTGCTGCTTGTCCATAAGTGATTCCTGAGCACTCGGAACGGTCTGGAACAAACTATAGGCTTCCAAGAGGAAGAAGGTGAACGGGAAAAGTAGCCTCTACGGCAGCAATTACGCAGAGGCCATTTTTCCAGCACAACAGCGCCACCAGTCGGCCACAGTCAAGAAGTACATCGATTTTTTTTTTTTTTTTTAAAGAACCTACTACCTTGTTTGTGACCCATACAGGTCCTGTCACTTTCCACCTGACGTCCCTCGTTCTGGGATAGGTCAACTTGGATTTGGTGGCTATCAAGAGAGGAGAATAAAAGGCCTTCACAGTCAAATGTAAATGCTTTATTCAAGAGCACAGCTGGCCCGTCCTGGACATAATCTGAATTGTACATGAAAGAGTGGTGGCAATCCGTTTGGGGAGAACTCCCTTCCTCACTTCATCACCTGAAGCATCACCTGCTAGCTCAATGGGGCCCTCAATTCACAGAAGGTCCCCTCAAGTTCCTGCCTGGTTCACTGGTGGTTTGGTTACCCTGACACCTGATGATGTCCACACTCAGCCTCCGCACCAGCAAGGCAGAATCAAAATAACCATGTTCATTCTGCTCGATGCGCAGAACTCAAGGCAGTGGTGATAGCTCTAGCCGATACTTCCCCTGATGAAATGTGGCCCGCGTTTACTGCCTTTTGTGTTGTTGTCAATGACCTAGCTGTCCTGTTGGCGAGACTGGCAGATCAAAGACATTTTTCTTGGGAGCTGCAAACCGTGGAAACAAATCTGCCAATCAGACACCCTGGGTCATTCATGGAGATGCGCATGGTAAGGACCCTTCTCTAGTACTACCTACCGGATTCAGGCTGCCCACCCAGACTGCACTGGCCATACAACTGGCACCACTGCCTAGATCCATCACTGCACGAGGCATGGCAACACATCCACCATTGTGGACAGGGCACAAAGTAAAGAACTGTATGTTTCTGATGCAGAAGCCACCACTACATAGCAAACTCATAATGCCTCCCAGAAGTTAGACTGTCTCACAGTAAAGAAGCCACATCGCATGGGGCATTGCTCCTGTCTGCTCCTAGATGACTGACTACCTCAGACCTTTGACCCCCTCTCTGGACGATCACAGGTACCTTGCTGCTGTGGGTCCATTTTCAGGTTATCGTGTCCCTACCCTACTCTGATCAGGAGACTACCACACGCCGTGGCCCTCGTAACTAAGCCATGGCAAGTTTTGACTTTTCACACCATCTACAGTCTGACTGCGATGCACCCTTTGTTGCGAAAGCCACCCAACAAGGAGCCAATAGTCAAGGTATTTGATGGCCATGCCATGCTCCCCACCATCTTCAGGCATTCCATATTATCAGGCATTGGAATGGCCACCTCAAAAATAAACTCAAAAACCCCTGACTACCTCCCTCATCTCCTTTTGGTCCACACATCTCAGTGAGACAGACAAAACCCCTGACTACCTCCCTCATCTCCTTTTGGTCCACACATCTCAGTGTGGTCACTGAGCACAGTTGTCCCCAGGCAAGAATCATCTCTCAGCCATTTCTTCCGTGATGATCAGGACAAAAGGGGTGGGTTATATAGACCTTTTCTGAAGATTTGGGACTCTGACTATTCCTGGGCATAGTGCTTCCTTTTGTCCCCCAGCATCAACCCCAGGCCAGCCTAGCTGCTACAGCCTCTGGTTGTCAGCCTGGCAGAAGGGGGTGGGGGATTCAAACTTCATTCTGGTTTAGCCACCTGAACTCTCCTGATGGATTTACCTGATCCTAGGTCATAAAGGTAATGACCACTTGGTTGAGTGCACTGCTTGCCAAGTCCCCCTACATTGGCCCACAGAGGCCAAGGTGGGAGATATAAGGGGTCTCTGCACATTTTGTGCCACTCATACCTGGCCCCGCCAGATAACAGTCAGGGTGTGAGTAGGGAAAGACTGGAGAAAAGGTGAAGTGCTCGCTACTGAAATGGGACACACTGCTCCCACAGGTATGGAGGCCTGGTGGCATCTTAGATGCCAGGAGGTGCAGGGAGGGAGGGGTGACTCACGTTTTCTGTTCCCCAATCCAGGACTGCAGCCTAGCAAAACCATCACCTAGTTTATACGAGTTAAATTTCAGCTGGCAGCCTGACCCCTTCTGGGTTTGTCGTCCTGTCCACATGCTACAGAAACAGCAAACTCACATCTTCCATGGCTGGTCCTGAACTATTCCGCTGTGCCCTTTGCCACCAGTGGCAGCTCCGAAATATGGAACCTCCCGTCCCCTGACCTTGTACAAACACCCCATCCAGCACAACCTTGTTGCAGTCTGACTGGTACAAATGCACATATTTTGCCTGTCTCCCAAGTGGTCTTGGTTCATATATGGTAACCGAGGCTGCACCTATTTGGTGACATTGCCCATGTGGCTTAACCAAACCTGTGTAATGGTGATACAAATCAGAATTCACCACAAATCTTGAACTGGAGTAACATGTGACTCTTCGAGGCATATGTTTGTATGTGGGCTGTGGAATATCTCTCCATTAGGGATGGGAATTACTTTTTGGCCCATCTATTACCTCCTATAATTATTGGCAGTGACATAAAAAATCAGCAGATTAGTCTAAAACTCACTTGTGAGAATTGTAATGGTTTATAACCTGGGTTTAGACTATATCCCGACCTTCTGAAATTAGACCTACTGATCCCCTTGGGACTCATTCACTGGTGACTAAGTCTGGGACCCTAGGTGGCAAGGTTGAAGCCAATACTTTAGGTTGGCCTCATCTTGATGCTTCAAGTTCTATAGATAGTAGACTTAATTAAATTCCACATGAGACAGATTGAGCGGATTTGGTCCCAGTCTCTGTTGATCAGATTAATCAGTGTGGCGGATGGAGTGGCATATTCATGTGAATATTCAAGTCAGCCAAGAATCTGCAGGGCCAATTGCTGGGAGAGGCCAAACCACATCAGCCCTATGCATCACTGTACATTTGTACTGGGCATGCCAGGAATATAGGGCCCTGACCACTCTGCCTGGGGTATTTCTCAGGGTTGTGCGTGCAGCAAGCAACCGTGAGGTTGCCTCAAGGACAAAGAGCTTGCTTATTGATTTCTACAAAAGAGGCAGCTTCCCCAGTCTCATGTTGATGCAACACAAACCCACTTCGTGCACAGCACCCAGAGGGCTCCCCCGTGTGGCCCCTGTAGGACTCGGAGGGCAAGGGAACTGATGCAAACATGATCGCTCCTTGCTGCGCTGTGAGTAATAAAGTTCTTTGTCTCTGATCTAGGAATCATATGTCTTCAGCCAGGATCCGTTAACAGGTTAACATTAACATCCAGTAACAACTTAACTTATTAGCTTGAAAGTAGGGCAAGTTCAGATTCCAAATACTTACATGTAGTGCAGTGAAAGAGAATAAATGGTCAGTGCTAGAAAGGGTCTTAGGAGAAGGGCTGTCCTTGGGTGTTAGCACGGTCTGCTCGGGCTGCCAGGACAAAATATCATGGACGAGGGGCTTACGTCACAGACAGTTATGGTCCTATGTGCTGGAGGCTGGGAAGTCCAAGCTCAAGGTGCTAGCCGATTCATTTCCTGGTAAGGACTCTCTTCTGGCTTGCAGCTGGCCACCTTCTCACTATGTCCTCACATGGTGGGGGGAGAGCTTTCCCTTCCTCTCCTCCCAAGGGCACCAACCCTGTGGGATTAGTGCCCCATCCTCATGATGTCATTTAACCTTCACCACCTCCTCACAAGCCCTGTCTCCAAATACAGTCACATTGGGGGTTAGAGCTTCAGCATAGGAATTACAGGGGGACATAAATATTCAGTCCATAACCGGTGTCATTCAGGTGTCAGCTAAGACTAGAGAAGAGAGAAGCATTTAAAGAAATGTGGAGAATATGAGGAAGTGGACTAATTATGGAGAAGGATATGGCCGATGTTTTGGGAGATGAGGAGGTAGTGGAGGATGAGTCAGGGCCAAAGAGAAGAAGAGCATCGTGGGACTAAGTATGTGGCCAGGAGGGCCAACCTGTGGAATCCACAGTTTCATAGATGAGTGACAGAAACAGGCATGAGAAGCATGAAAACAAACAAAAACTTTTATTGAGTTAAAGTTATTAAAAGTCAGCACTAGGGTGCCTGGGTGGCTCAGATGGTTAAGCGTCTGCCTTTGGCTCAGGTCGTGATCCCAGGGTCCTGGGATCGAGTCCCGCATCAGGCTCCCTGCTCCTTGGGAGCCTGCTTCTCCCTCTGCCTCTCTGTCTCTCTCTGTCTCTCATGAATAAATAAATAAAAATTAAAAAAAATAAAATAAAATAAAAGTCAGCACTAGGAATACTACACAGAAATGGGAAAATTCTTACACATGACAACATGGATAAACTCTCACAGGTCTAACGAGGAGTAAAACCCAGATACAAAAAACTCCATAGTGCATGATACCGTTTAGACGAACTCCCAGGATGGAGAAAATTCGTTTACGGTGCTCGAAGTCAGGAGAGGGGCATGCACTGATAGGGAGGAGGTACCAGAGAGGCTGCTGGGATGTGGCAAAGGGCTTGTATCTTAATCCAGGCAGGGGTTACATGGGTATATATGTGCAAAAACTTTATCAAAGTATACAAGTGAAATTACAGCATTATAGCATAATTTTTAAAAATCAACATTTTTTGGAAAACCAAAAAAAAAAAAAAAGTTGGGCATTGGGCCAAACTGATCATCCACATACATTTCACCCAACCTGAAGTAATCTCGCCAGTAAAAAGAACTGCCCACATGCAGCCTGACCCAGAATAGGGAGCCCCTTGTTCCATCACTCTTGTTCAAGTACGGGGGACTTCTATCGCAAGGCCCGCACCAGGGTGTGCTAGGTTCAGCTTGCACGGGCTCTGGAGAACCTACTGTGCACATCTCTTCCCCACACATCCAGTCGCATCACATTACTAGTTTGAAATGAGCCGTAGCGGAAACATACCTCATAAAAATTGGGTTTGTTTTTTGAAAGGTGGTTGTTAAACACTTAACAGTCACACCAACAGACCCCCGGCACCCCAGGGTTACCCAGGAAGTGAATGAAGCTGAGGATAATTAGGCAAGAATATTTAATTACATTAACTATAGTAAGTAGGCAATAATATTGCCTAGTTGAGTCTCCAGACCCCAAATCATTTTCACCATGTGGTGCATTCCAAGGACCTGGTTCCAAAAAGCCAATTGGCCATTGAAGGTTTAAAAAGAGAGGCCTCAAGGCTTTCTACCCCAGGAGTGGGTCTGGGTGACAGGGCAGAGCAGGGCTGGTTGACAGGTGGTATGTGTGCTAAGCCCATCCATTTGGGGCACCCTGTGGGACCCCCACATACCTAATCAGTAATGAGTTCCTGACTTCTACCTCCCGGACAAATATTCATTACACAAGTATTTGTGTGCCAGGCCCTGTTCTGAACACCCGGGACACCAGAGAAGAGACAAAAATTCCCATTAGCAAAAGCTACGGGTCGTTAAGTGACAGCCCTTTTCCATGAAAAAAACATCTCCCTCTTCTGTTCCTCTCCTGCCCCCTTGACCCGCCTTAGTTTAGGTCTTTATTATCTCTTACCTGAATGGTTCCTACCCAACTCCAGGTCCTCTGGGAAGATGGAGGTTCAGGGGAGCCTGAAGCTCATACAACCAGAGGAGGTATGGTTCTTTCAGAAGAAAAAGACAAACTTTTGAATACAGATTTATATATAACCATGGGAACACATTGCAAGGAGCTTTCAAAGGGCCTTGGAAGGGGTCTGTGTGGATGAGGGTCCCTAAAGCTTAAGCCTCCTGGAGAACTGGTCTTTGCCAGGCCCTCTCCCCACTTCACCCAGAACAAAGTGAAAAACAGGCCCCTCCCACCCTCCTCCAGTCCCCTCGCCCCCACAATACCCTTACTTCAGACATGATGGCTTCGTTTCCCACTGAACGTCCCACCGTCATCAGAAAAGGAATTTGATCTTGCCCCACAAATTATATATATATATATGTGTGTGTATATATATATACATATATATATAATATTTACATGCTTTTCTTCCTGATATTCCACCACTGCCTGTGGATAGCTGAGGAGCAGCCCTCCAGGGACAGTCTTGAATGCTGCTACAGCATTGGCTTGGAAATCTGCAGGTCCCCGGCCCTCTCTGAAAGCTCCTGGGTGAACAAAGGGGCCAGCCTACTGCACACATTGCTGTACCAGGTAAAACAGTTCCCTTCCTCTTCCTCAGTGAGGATGAGACTGGTTGACTTTGAGATGGTTTATGATTGGTAGGGGTGTGGACATCAGGAAAATGGAAGGGACATGCAGTCTTTCTTCCAGCCTAGAAACTGGAGATGGGAGCTCAACTCTTCTGCCAAAGTGTTGACTCCCATTGTGTATTATTCAAGATTGAGTAACCCAGCCTAGATTCGGGAGTGGGAGGGACCCCAGGGCAAGACTAACACCTGTAGTATGGGTCTTTCCCCTGACAACAGGGGAAGTCAACAGGGAGGAAGGCTGAGAGCTGGGGCATACCCACCCAGAAACCTTCTGAGATGGCCCCGGGCATTTTTGTTTTCTTCATAGAACATGTGAACAACCGTATTTAGTGAATGCTTTAATATTTTTATTCTGTCTATATGGTAACATCTATCAAGAGAACTTGACCTTGAAGTGGATCCAAGTAACTGATACTCTGGGACCTCCAGGGGGCGCTATGGCCCAACACACAGCCTGGCCAGGAGCCTTCTGCCTAATGCACCACCTTAGATCTGTTTTCTGCGGTGTTGCATCCCCTTTTGGAGAGAGAGAGAGAGAGAAAGAGAGAGAGTTCTGCTGGTTTTAAAAATATTGTTTGGGGGCGCCTGGGTGGCTCAGTCGGTTAAGCATCTGCCTTCGGCTCAGGTCATGATCTCAGGGTCCTGGGATGGAGCCCCACATCGAGCCCCTCATCCGGCTCCTTGCTTGGTGAGGAGCCTGTTTCTCCCTCTCCTTCTGCTGTTCCCCCTGCTTGTGCGCTCTCTCTTGCTCACTCTCTCTCTCTCTCTCAAATAAATAAATAATCTTTAAAATTCTGTTTTAAGGCCCAGGCCTCCAGGAAAGATGCCATGCTCCTCCGCATCACCTACGATGCTCCAGGTGCTAAAGGCTTCCACCCTGAAGCAAGTACAGCAAACCCACTCATTGAGCTCCACTGGCCTTTCCATATGCTGTCTTGGTCTCAGGCTCAGGCCCTTCTTCCGTGCTGGCCCCAGTACTTGCCCCTGCATCTCTAACAGCCCAGGCCACTCACTCTGGATGACACGGAGTGTTCACAAGTCTCTCACTGCCACACAAAACATAAAAACACACCCGGAGTTCCAAGAAACAGATTTGCTGGATCTAAAGCAGAGATACTTAGCTCCAACCACAAGGATTGACTCAGAAGTTGCTCCCTGGCCTTCTACCTGCTGGCCCAATTGATGCCCTCATCACCCAGAGGGCTTGCCCCCTCCTGGTTCAGTGGCTCTAACCCAGAAAGCCTTTCTCTGGGGCTGCAGGCCCTAGGAAGCCACAAACACCATCCTGGTTGGTTTCTTTCTAGTTCATGTGGTTAATATAGAATAGAAACCCAGACAAGTCAGGAGCCCCTCCAAACTGGCCTTATTAGCTCAGTGCCACTAAGTCCCCTTTCTGCCCCAGGTTAACCCCGAGCAACTAGACCCCAAGTCTACTTGGGGAAGAGTCTTCTAGAACCACGAAGATCTGCAACGGCGAAGCCCTTCCACCATCATGAAAAGGAATGTGGTCCCTGCAGCCTCCCGGAGAAGAAAGGTGGGGCGGTAGTGAGGGCACTGCCCCTGGAGGGACGAGCCAGATGAAAGGCCCGGTGGTGGCAGGGGCAACCTGTGTTTGGGAAAGAGTAAGATCTTCGGCGTCGGGCAAGGGACTCACACAGAAAGAGAATGGAGGGAAGACTGGCAAGAGACATGGGGATCAGGCATCAAAGGGCTTAGACCGTCCCTAAACTGAGTCCCTAGATGTCTACTTGAGGAGCCACTAGAGACATTTGGAAGTTTCTAAGCAAGTGACAGCAGGAGGATGGAGGGTGATTGGGGCGGGCAGCTGGGGACAGGGAGATAGTATCGGAGATGAACTCCTGGCCCCAAGCCTGATGGGCATCAGGAGAAGGTGCCATGGACAGACAAGGGGGGGGGGGCGGGCAGGAGGAAGAGCTAGTTTGCAGAGACCAGGCAGCCTCATTCCTGGCCCGGGGACAGGGACCCTCCATGCAGGCAGGGGCTCCCCTCGTCCCCGAGAGTCGAGGCCAGCTCTGTGCTCACCAGCGGATGTCCGGGACCGGCAGAAGCAAGATGGAGGCCCACACTAGGAGATCGTGCCCCTGGGACAGCCTCTGAGGCCGTGGACGAGCATGAGCTCTCTGAGCGGAGAAGGGAGACGAAAGCAAGGCCCAGCAGCCTGGGGCACTCACAGGGACAAGAGAGGCAGAGAGCTCTAGTCCTCAGGATGGCTCTCCCTGGGGTGTGTGTGTGGGAGGAGGAGGGTTTGGAGAGCCCAGGGCTGCAGGGAGTCAGAGGGCCTGAGGCCTGAGCGCAGGGCACACAGTGGCAGAGAGCTGGAAGGGAGCCAGACCACTAGGGCTTCGAGAGCGGCTTGCCGGGGGCTGGCGAGGCATCCTTGGTGGAGTGCCCCTGGAGACTCTCAGGAACAGGAGGGGCACATGTTGGAGGAGGAGGCAGGGACAAGGGAAGGGTTCTTCTAAGAATGGGGAGGTCTGCGCCAAAGAAAGGAGGACCAAGATGCGAACAGAGCAGATGGGGCAACATCAGGAGGGGCAGAAGATGGGACTTAGTCAAGAAATCCCTGAGTCCACATGTTTATTGGGGGTGCACCGAGAGAACAGAATGGGCGATGAGACTGAGAATGGATGGAAACCACGAACGGCTGAGAGAGACAGTGGGATCTTGCTGCCATTCCCCGGACCCTCTCCATTAAGAGGTACGCTGTTTGCTGGAAATTTCGAGAGCCAGAGGTAGGTTTGAAGGTTGTAGAGTGGGGTGAAGCAAGTATGGAATGCTTGGCTGGGGGGGTTCTCTAAAGCAACGTTTCTCCAATGTAATGTGTACCTGGGATCTTGTTAAAAGGTAGGTTCTAATCCAGCAGGCCTGGGCAGAGCCTAAGAAGCTGCATTTCTAACAAGCTCCCACATTCTGGGAGCAGTGTTGCTGCTGCTGGTCAGGGACCACAGGGGGAGGAGCAAGGATTTAGAGTCAGATGAGGAGATGGAGAAAGAGACTGGCAGAAGAATTCACCTTAACGAGAGACCTACCTTTGATAATCTCACCTGGGGCAAAAGCTGACACTTGGAGAAGTCTGGGTGGGAGCCACAGGCCCTGCACTGCAGGTGATGGGAAGGGGGACATGGAGAAGGAGGGGTGGCAAAGAGGGAAGAAGTCAAGAGAGAAGGCAGGGGAGCCTCTGAGGTGATAGGAAGCCCAGCGGTGCCCCTGGGACCCCTCATCTAGGTCAACGTGGGGTGGACCACCAACTGCACACTTGGAGGTCCCCCAACAGAGGCTGGGAGTCGGCTGGGGCAGGAAAGGAGTATTCCATGGGTATCTGAGAGTGCAAGAAGCAGGCAGGGCAGGCCACCCCCGTGCTGTTCTGCAGGAAGGTACTGGACTCGTTCTGGGCTTGTTCAAAGCTTGGCCAGGACACATCAAGCCAGACGGTGAGGTCAGGGGTAGAAATGGCTCTGCCCCTAGGGACAAGGGTGAGATGATTTCTGTGCCAGAAACTAAAAAAAAAAAAAAAAAAGGAATGAAATCTGCAAATGAAGGTGCTGGGGAGAAAGAGGAGGTGCTTTGGGCTCCGAGTCCTACCACTTGAGCCCTAAGTGTCCAACTCGCAATCAGAAATCAAGAGGTTTCGGAAAGGCGCCGTCTGGAAACGAAAATGCCTTAGGTTTAGGCAACGCAGGGAAGGGGCCGAGGGATGGGGTGTGCAGGGACGCCGCTCAGCTGTCTGGGGCCCAGTCTAAGAGAGAGAGGGAGCTTCGAGTCCTAGGCTGAGGTTAAACCGAGGTCAGGTTCACCAGGGGAAATGCAAGCAGGACCGCAGGGGCGAGCAAAGAACCTCAAGAGTAAAAGCTTGGAGGCGTCAAAATGAGCAGCAAGCGCAGGAACAGGGTGTCCGCGTGGGCAGTACGGCGGGTACTTGGAGAGGGGGGTGAGGCCAGAAGCCCAAGCTCCGTCCCGCGGCGACCCGGAGGCGGCGGAGGTTTCTGAGCGCGGCGTGGCGCGCTTCCCCGGCTTTGGCGCGGTTCCCTCGCCGCGCAGCCCCCTGCCCGGGCCTCCCAGGGCCCGCGGGTCCCTCCTGTTCCTCCCCGCGGCCTCCGCCAGGCCGCAGCCCCCAGCCCCGGCGACCGACTCGCCAGGATCCGCCCCGCCGCGGCGGCCCGGGCCCAGCCGCTCCTCCCCCGATGATGTCACGTCCCCGGCCGCCCCTCGGCCGGCCGCGCCGCCCCGCCCCCGCCTCCCCTGGCCCCCAGTCCCCTGGGCCCGCCCGCTCCCGCCATCCCTCCTCCCGCCCGCGCTCCCTCCCTTCGACTCCCGCTCCCCCGGGAGCGGCGGCGGCGGCGGCGGCGGCGGGATGGCCCGGGCCCGCGGCCAGGCCCCGGGGAGCGGCGGCCGGCGGCGGCCGCGGCGGGGCGGCGCGGGAACCGGGCCCCGGGGGGAGTCGGCCGGGTTGCTGCTGCTGCTGCTCCAGGTGCTGCCGCCCGGGGCTGCGGCAGGGCCGGGGCGGCGGGGCACGCGGGGCTCTGGCGGCGGCGGCGTCTGCTGGCCCGGCGCTGCCCCTGCCTTTCCCCGGGACGCGCGGCTGCTGCTGCTCCTGCCGCCGCTGCCGCCGCCGCCGCCGCCGCCGCCGAGCTCCGCGCCCGCAGCCTCCGCCTCCCGGATGGTAATCAGCGCCCCGCGCCGGCGCCGCGGGCGGGCGGGAGGTGGGGGGGGGCGAGGGGGAAAGGGCGGGCAGCCCCGCGCCCCCGCCTCGCCGGAGGCAGCTCCCGGGGCGCTCGGGCCGCCCCCCCTCCGACGACCGCGGCCCTGGGCAGCCGCCAGAGCGCGCCTCTGGGGCGCCTCCGCGCCGACCGGGTGCCGGCTCCGCTCCCGCGCTCCCCGCCGGCGCTCAGGCCGCGGGGGAATCCCTCCATCTCCCCGCCCCGCGCCCCGGGAGGGGAGGGGACAGCGCCGGCGCTCGCAGACCCGCTTTCTCCGAGGGAGCGCCCGAGAGGCGAGCGCGCACTGAGACGCGGGGACCCGGCGCTGCGCTGCGCTCCTGGAGGCGCCCGCTGCCGTCGGGTCTGACTGAGCCCAGGCGCCCGCAGCCTCGGCGGGACCGCATTCCCGGCGGCGGGGGCGCCTACCGACCGCGCGCCCTTATGTTCCCCGCGCAGGACTCTCTGCCCCGCGGCGGGCTGAACCTGAAGGAGGAGCCGCTGCTGCCCGCGGGCTTGGGCTCGGTGCGCTCCTGGATGCAGGGCGCGGGCATCCTGGACGCCAGCACCGCGGCGCAGAGGTAAGCGCTCGGACGCGACCCGGAGCGCTCGGGTTGGACGGCTCCGCGCCGCCTTCGCTCAGCCTGCCGAGCTGCTGGGGCGAGGGGTGGGGGGAAGCCCTAACTCTGGACGGTCCCGGCAGGCTCTCCCGCCCACCCTTGCCCCGAGCGCCTCTGCTTCCTCCTGAGGCTATGGGGCGGGCCGGGGCGGGGCTTCTGCCACCTCTGCCGCGGTCCCAGCTCTGATTTCTGATTTCCGACTGTCGCTCGGGGGGCCGGCGGTCCAGGGCTCTAGAGTAGAAAGTATCCCCGCTGTCCACAGTCCCTGAGCCGTGACCCACAGCCACCGGCCGTCAAGTAACAGACAACCCCTCCTTCGTGGGCAGTCCCAGAGCCTCTCCTTGTCCAATTCCGAGGCTGTCTGCCAGGAAAGGCACAAAACCCAGCCCCCTTTCTGCTTTCCCACGCCCCTCGGAGTTGAAGGAGGGGTGCGTGTGGAGCCAGAGAAGAGGCTGGGGGCTGAAGAGTGGGGAACAGGCGAGCTGGACAGTCGCCTTGGCTGGAACGATTGGGGGCTGGGGCTGGGCGCTCAGGCCCCGCCTCTCCTCAGAGTGGTTTCCTGGCGGGCCCTGGGGGAGGCAGAAGGGTCCCTGGGAACCCAGCATCTATGCCGACGCCTTTGCAGGAGTCTGGGCACGGGGCCTGGGTAGGGAATGGACTCCTGGGTTTGGAGAGGAAGTTTAAAGGGTTTGTTGACCTGCCCCCACAACACCTGACCACGGACTTTTTATGCCCCTACTTGTGAGTGGTGCGGTGGGAGGGGGCGTGTTGAGAAGGGGGGGTGTTAGATATCCTACTCGAGTTCTCAGTGGTTAGGACTAAGGAGGTGCTGCCTCTGCAGACCCTTGGGGCACGTGGGAGCTGGGCTGCCGCAAGGTCTCAGCAGGTGCTCGACCGGCAGCCTGAAGGGATGCTGTAGGAGAGTTGCCAAGGCCCACGAGGCCTGGCACACCGGCCCAACATTCCTATCCCTGGGCCTGTTCCGCTGACACCGCTCATAGTCCAAGCCCAGCCTCGCCCTTTAACAGACCCACACCTTGTTTCCTGTGGAACCAAACCTGTGTTTCTGCACTCCTGTCCTTTGCTGACTGTTGGCAGGGAGTGCTGGGGGGCTCTCCCTGGAGCTCATCTCTTCAAGAGAAGAGCGTCTTGCCATGCATTAATTTACATAGTTTTACTCATGATATAACTATATTCCAGAAAAATTGGTAAGTAGAAAACAAAATTCCACCTTTCTGATACAACTACCGTCAACATTTTAGAGTATTTCCTTCCCATCTTTTTGCACATTCACATGCTTTTTTCCTGGGCTGTGCATACAATTCTGTATCCTGCCGGGTTCTCTGTTGGTTCTGTTTTTTTATTTAATTTGAGACGATCTGTTCCTTAACGGGGGCTCCATCTTTTTCTCCACCACCAGCTGTGGTGAGAGCTCCTCGTAAGAGTGGGTGAAGAGTGCCAGGGGAGCCCCTGGGGCTTAGGGTTCTTATTTCTCTCTGACCGGACCCTCTGTCCCTGTGTCAAGCCAGCAGGTTTAATGAGGGGGAAGCAGATGCGAAGGAGGTGGTGCTCTTGTAGCCTCTGTGGGTGCAGAAGTGTGGGGATGGGGCCCTTTCCCGGAGGATCTGACCAACAGCAGTGTTGTCTGCACGTGAGGGGGGCGGTTCTTGAGTGGCACTGAGGTGTCCCATCTGAGTCCTGGGGACCACATCGCTGGGACTCAGAGGCTTCCCCAGTTGGAAGAGGGACATTTTTTTTTCAGGACTGGGCTCCATATTTGCAAGTCCAGAGACTTCTGTGCCTCAGGACACAGATTGGGAGCACAACCCCGCCCCATTTGGTTGACTCTGGACCACCTCCTTCCATGGGAGAGCAGGCTAATCCTTTCTCCTCATTCTTCCCAAAGTGGCCCATCATCTCTTCTATTTGTGTCTTGATCCCCAGTCAGTCGGTTAGTCAGTCCTCGGCTCAGGTCTTTCCATCCTGAAACACCAGCAACAAACCTTCCTTTCCCCATCCCCTACCTCCCTCTTCAACCTCTGCCTGCTTTCTCTCCCTCTTACCTCTGGGAAACTTGCCCAGGAGCATTCTTCCCCAAGCCTGCTTGGGATCTGACAGTTGTCTTTGATGCCTTGCCCCAAAGCCCCCTGACTGTCAAGGCTCCTAGATGTTTCTTCATGTCCGAGGTCACCTTTTAACAATAGCTCACCCTTGCCCTCCACCTCTTTCCTCCCTGGCTTGAAGGTTAACCTGCCCCCGTTTACCACCGCAGCCCCCTATCCCACTGCCCCAGCCCCAGTCTCTCACCTCTCCCCTGAAACCATCTGCCATCCCCGGGGTGGGGGGGGGGGGCCAGAGCAATATTTCCAAAGAACTCTTCTCTGATCATGTCCTTCTCCGATTAAAAACTTCAGTCACCCCCACTTCCTCCCAGGTATTCAGCCCTCAGGGCTCCCCACCATCTAACCCCAAACTCCCTTCCAGCTTCCAGCCCTTGGCATGATACTTGGCATCCAACGGTGCCTCTTGAAACAGTTCCCCTGGCCCCAGCGCCCACATACCCACTGAATAAAGTCTTCCAGTCTCGGGGACCCACTGCACCCCAGCACTTTCTCTATGTGCGCCCTCCCACCGGACCTCAGGAACAGTTCTCAGTGCTGCCTAAGGATGCGGGCCACAGGCCAGAGTCAGCGGTGCCCCACCAGCCCGTGCCTTCCTTTAGGGCAAGGATGGTGGCTTACTGTCCTTGTGTCCACAGCACCAGGACAGGCTGGAGCAGTCAGCAGGGGGGCAACGAGTATCTGCTGAAGGAAACAGGGGTGCATGTTAGAAAGTTCCCAGATCCCTTTCTGTTGGGCTCCCCTCCCCATGTTGGTGGTCTCCAGCATCTACCTGACTCCAGAAACCAGATACTGGGCTGCTGCCGCTTCCCAGCTTTATGCCGCCAAGTCTTACAGAAGGTGGAGATGGAGGAGAAGGCCCAGAACCTGCCAAGATCAGTGAGGGAGGCTCTGCCAACAGGAAGGAAAGTTCTGAGCAAAAGAAGGGTAGGGAAAGAGAGGGGTTCCATGCCCTTGCCCTGGAGGCAAGAGGGGAGGGCAGGGGAGGGAAGTCTGGCAGGATCTTCCCAGTGGGGAGCTCTGCACAAGGACCCCTAGCCAGTGCTGCCACTTCATCTCCGAGTTGCAGACGCCAGCCCCAGCCCGTGTTCCCCAGACTGCCCTGCAGACTGCGTCCTCCTGCTGGGGTGCTCAGCCCAGAAGCCGCTCTCCTCTCCTGGTGGGATTCCCAGCCCAGGGAGACCCCTGCAGGACCCAAGCCCACCCTCCCCCTCGAGCGGGTCCCAGCACACAAGCAGGCCCTGAGAAAGCCAGCTGGACTGCCTTTCCTGTAAGCAGCTGCACGCTAGCCTCCCTGCTAGGAAATGCTTTTGTTTGCTTTAATAATTAATAGCCGCTCCTCAGCCTGGGACCTGGCAGGCAGGCCTGTGGGTGGGTGGCGACGGGGTGGGCAGAGAGAAGCAGGGTGGGCAGCCTTTAGGTGGAATGGAGGGCAAGATGAAGGGTGGAAGCCCTGGCTAGTGAGATCCCCCCCATTGGGGGACCTCGGTGGCTGAGACAACTTCCTGTGGCAGGTGAGCCCACCCACCGCCACCGCCGCTGCTGGGCAACAGGAGTAGGGGGTATAAAGCAGCCCCAAAGCCTTCCCTCCCACAGGCCCCTCTGGACGCAGCTTCAGAGCCTCCAGGTCCTCCCTCTGTCCACATTGTCAAGGTGGGTGTGCCCCAGTGGGCTGCTACTTTTATCTTCCCGGTCTGTGGCACAGCTAGGCTCTGGGCCTGTTGGGCTGCGCAGGGCTAGGCCAACAGATCTTGGCTGGGGCCAGGAATGCCAGGCCCAATTTGATGGGCCAATCAGCAGTCCCAGGGGCCCAGGGGAGGCGTGCAGGGAGCAGGACCAGTGGGACGCTTGGAGGAAGAGAAGACACAGAGAAAAGGGAGACCTATGTAGTGGGCCAGGATGGGGGAAAGAAGGGCTGCAATTCGCAGAGATTTTAGGGAAAGCTGAGACAAGGGATGAGACTCAGGAGACATATGCTTTTTGTTCCTTCTACCTCCTGGGGGAGCCTCCCCCCATTGCGGACGACCTTAGGGCTTGTCCCCATTTCCCCAGCACCCCAGATTCCAAGGTGCATCAGGCCCAAGGCCAAGGCACTGCTCAGAACCTTGGGCTATCAAGGCGGGCAAGAGTTAGGATTCGGTGGGGAGCAGGGGGATGCAGAAGGTCCAAAGATGCCCCTGGGGGGCGGCCAAACTCCAGCCTGGGCCACCTGTCCTCTGAGGGGTTTGGGATGCTCGTTTTAAATTGCTCTTATTTATCATGAGCGTGTAGTCAGGGATGTAAGGAGCCCCAACTGACCTCCTGAGGACAGAGCTGAGATGGTGCGGTGCTCTCTGTGCTAGAAAGCCGTGGCAGGGGCCAGCAGCTGCCTCGAGAAGGGCCCTGGTGGATCCTGCCCTGCCCTGGGAAGGAGCATCTCCAGGGACCGCTGTGGCCTCTGCAATAGCAGCCAGACAACTCTGCAGCCCCCAGCATGTCCCCACACGCGTCCCCCAAGCACAGGCCACCTGAATGGCCCCAGCCGGGAAGGTCAGGTTGTCCTTGGTGTCAACTTCAACCTGGATTCCCAGCACAGTACTCAGGAAGCCCATGCACATCCATGCTTGCGACAAAGCAGGTGTCCTCAGACCACAAAGTAGATGCGCACACCAAAGCCCTTCTGCCACCGTCGCCTTTAACTTAGGGGCTATTCCAGGACCGAAGATGGGAATGGGGGTGAGCAGGCCATGGTAGAAATAAGAAAACGAGCGCTTTCTCCTCCCATGTCTGGGTTCTTTAGTACAAGAGCAAATGCCCCACCACCTCAGCACACTCCAGAGTTGATAGGAAACTGTTCTGAACATTTTGTTGAAAACAAGCTTTTTAAGAAAGCCAAGAGATGTGTAATTCTTTCTGGAGTCTCACAAAAGTGATTAATGTGGCTGTTCTAGTCGTTTGGCTGCATTTTTCTGAAAAAGGCGCCTGTGTGGCATGCTTCGTGCACTAATGAGGCTCAGGGAATGAGATGTCTCTGAATTATAGGCTCCAGCACCACATGTACCAGGTGAGGCCATTCTTATTCCTATCTGCCAAGTTGCAGTCAGTCCCTTAGGCTGTAATTTTACTGGCTTCTAACACACTGCAGACCTCTGGATGGCCGGTGGTTGGTACCCCGCTCCTCTCCCCTCAGGACCCTTGGTAAGGGGTCTGCTTCCCCTGCTAGCATCTGCCGGAGCCTGCTCTGCCCACCTGCATCCGGGGCCAGAAGTTCCTGAGCAATGGCGGCCCAGGAGCCCTCCACCAACGACTAACTGAAATTGGCGGATAACTACCCCAGCTCCCTCCTCCGAAGCGCCTGTTCTAGACTGTTTGCAGAGCTCCCAGCTGGACTGAGGAGCTGCAGTGGCCCCCAGCCGTAACTTGTGGATAGAGCACCCTTTTACCGAGTGCCTTGACTTCTCTTTCTCATTCTCCAGCCCGCCCAAGTGTTTGCGGGGATCATCTCCCACATTAACTGTTTGCATTTGAATCCTTGCCTCTCCAGGCTTCAGGGACCCAACTCCTGCTTCCCCTTTTTTCTTTTCGATAAGGGATTCATATCAGTGGACATGCTTGCAATTTCTCCCCACACCCCAGTGGGAGACCGCAGAATCGGAGATACTGGCCTTCATCCACATCTCTCTGTCTCTAAGCTAGTATGAGAGCCCGCAGGGGCCCCACCCCCCACCCCACCCCACATCTGCACCCAGCAGGGGCTCTCCGACCTCTCTGCATCCCCTGTGTCCATTTTCTGAGCTGTTTGAGTGAATCTCTTTTTCTTTCTTTCTATTCTTTAATCTTGGTTTGTTTTCTCATTACAAGAGCATCCAGCTCTTCCCAGGGAGGGAAGAGCTAAAGTCTGTCCGCTCCCCAACCCTCTCCCTTTGAGGCTCGCACTTCCATTTAGGCATGTGGATTGGTCACCTGCTGCACATTGGGGGTAGAGGTACACGGGGGAACTAGGAGAAGGAAGGGATAGTCCAGAGCTACCCCACATTCTTGCTGATGGATTGATCCTTCTGTCATTGTCTGTCTCTTGGTCATAGGAAATACGAGAATGACTTTCTAAAGCAAAAGTTTTTCTGTTTCACCTTGAGCCTCTCACATGTCCAGCAGGGGTATGAACAGGGTAAACTGGAGACATTCCCAGACCAGGAGCAGCCCTGGGTATGCCCAACAGCGGTCTTGCCCACTCTGGAGTCCTCTCCTGATCTGCGGCGGTCGGGGGGGCAGGGGTTGGAGCTATAATACTCCTATTGTTCTGTCCTTGATTTTGATAGTAATCCTGTCTAGGAGCTGTAAACTAGCCACCTGTCCCATTGTTTTGCCTGGATGCGTGTGAGCCCAGGAGGAGGAGGGTGCCTCAGACCCACTCAGCAAGGTGGGGAAGGGAGGATGATGCTGCGCTGCCTCAGGAGAAGTAGACCTGAGCCTTACCCCACTTTGGGGTTGGGCATAAGCATGTGAGGCAGTGAGGCTCCCACCCAACCCCCAGCTGGCGGCACTGGATACCGGTCCATAGGCCCCAGGCTGTGGGGGCGGGGGGGGGGGGAGCAGGGATACCTGCCATCTTTCCTCTCCCTAGGTTTCCTGACCTCTCTCCCCAGGAATCCCCTCTTGTATGGAGGGCAGCCCTGTGAAGGGGGTTTGGCTTGGGACTTGGGCCAGACTTCCCAGGTCTGGTCCTTAGAAGCCCGGCAGGAGCTGACACGCAGCCAGGACCCAGGACTGACTGATATTTGCCAAGAGGGATGGACGAGAGAGAGAACTCATGCCAGCATCACTGATTTACTCTTGGCCTGGAAGTGGAGGGGTGTCTGTGAAGAAAGGGCGTATTGAGCGGTGTAGGGGATTAGGTTATTGCTCAGCATCCACCCCTCCTCTGTGAAGGCCCCTTTTTCCGTACCCTCCAGCCCTGCTGTGTGAGAGCCTTCCAGGCACCTCTCCTGGCCTAGCTGACAGAATAAAGGGCATAGTGATCTGGGAGGGCTCCACAAGCCCACCCCCTTCCGCCTTTTCTCTCCTCAGGTGGTCCTGGAACCTGACCCAGGGAGCTCCTCTTCCCCCTAAACTGGTCCTGGGGCCAGAAGGAGGAGTCAGGGTTGCTGCCTCATTAGCATATTCATCAGCAGTAATCAGGGACCTGCTGTGATCAAAGCTCTTTGGGCTTCCCTGCCACTTGGCAAATGGGAAGCTGGAGGGTCAAGGCCAGGACTTGAAAGGACTTTGTCGCCTGAGGGGGAGGGGAGGAGAGGGCAGAGGAGGTGGGAAGCTCGAGGGAGGAGGACGTCCCTGGAGGAAGGGACACGTGTAGAAAGGACCTTTGGTGGGGAAGAGAAGGTGTCGGTGGTCCCCTCCAGCTCCTCTTGATCAGAAACCAGCAAGACCCATCACTTCTGCCCCTGAAATCAACATTTCACAAGGACCGGTGAGGCTCCCAAGCAGGCTTAAGGAGATGGGACAATTGTCCTTTTAAAGTTTAGGTATTCACTGTAACATGTACGAGTAAAAACACAAGCCCCTCAAGCCAGAATATCCCAGATATTATGGTTTTGTGTGAAGCAGAGTAAGAGTAAGTTGATTTAAAATTATATGAACAACATTAAGGAGTGATGAATATGGCAGATGTTTCCGCAGTGGCAGTGACGTGTCCATGATGGGACTCTGGTCTGAATGGTTCAAGGCAGTACTACCATCCACATCCTCTCTGCTTCCCTGCGGCCGCTTCTCGCTTTCCCACCCCCACTGCGCCCTCCCCACGGGCAGCATCTTCTAAGCTCTGCCTGGCTTCAGAACCTTCTGGTGGCCTTTCATTGTATTTCTCAAGCCATAGCCCTCAGCAGAATTGGTGCATAAAAAAATTAGCTCAAAACTCAGCAGTGTCAAGCAACAAACACCCATTACCTCACACAGTTTCTCGAGAGTCAGGAGTGAGGGAGCAGCTCGGGCTTCTCCTGAGGCTGCAGTCATCTGAAGGCTTCGCTGGAGCTGGTGGGTCTTCTTCCAAGGTGGTTCATTCACACAGCTGACAAGCTAAGTGCTGGCTGTGGGCAGGAGACCTTGGTTCTTCTCCATGTAGACCCTCCACAGGGCTGCTCGAGTGTCCTCACAACATGGCAGCCAGCTTTGCCCTGGTTGCTGATCCAACAGAACAAGGTCTTTTATGACCTTTTATAACCTTGGAAATCATCTGCTGTCACTTGTGCCATATTCTACTGGCCACACGGACCAACCCTGATACAGTCTGGGAGGGGACTACACAACAGCATAAATACCAGGAAGTGGGGATCATGGGGCACCATCTTGGCTACCACACACGGGGAGCCAGCCTGAGCCAAGCAGAGTCTATTCCTGGAGGGTGTCCCAGGGCCCCCTACATACACTTGTGCACTCTGTGAAGCCTCATTTCCCAGCAATGGTGGCCATAGCTGCCTTTTGTAGGGGGAGGATCTGAAGCCATGAGAGACGTAAGGAGCACTCTTTTCAAGACCTTGGCCCAGAGGAGACAGTCTAAACTCGTGGCCTAGTTTTTGTGTCTCTCCAGACTTGGCACTTCTAATGCAACTTTTTCTTCTCTTCACTTAACTTTCTAAAATCTGTGGTCCAAGCGACACCAACCTTCACACCCACAGCCATTTCTTACGCTGTTTGTTCTGCCCCTTTGCCTGCTGCAACTGTTGAGCTCCTACTCATTCCTCAAGAACCAGGGGAAAAGCCACCATCTCCATGAAGGCTTCCCCTCATCTCTCACAGAAAGAATTCATTGTTTTCTTCCTTTGCTACTATGCGTTGTTTTTTGTTTTGTTTTGGGGTTTTTTTTTTTTTTTTGGTATGTAACATCTTTTGAGGGGCACCCACCACTTTGTCTTGTGTTATAGCTCTCTATATCTAGTTCTAACCTTCCAGACATTTAATTCTGGCCCCACTCAGTGCCGTGTGTCTGGGGCTTGGTACATCGCTGGGGCTGAGGAACTACTTGGTGAATCGGGCCTTTGTTTTTCTCCTCCTGCTCTTGCCAGGGCCTTGCTTCTAGGAATCATTTCTTTTCTTTTCTTTTCTTTTTTTTAAGATTTTATTTTTAAGTAATCTCTACACCCAAGGTGGGGCTCGAACCCACAACCCTGAGATCCAGATTCGCATGCTCCACCGACTGAGCCAGCGGGGCGCCCCTTCTAGGAGTCATTTCTTTTCTTCTTCTTCTTTTTGTTAAGATTTTATTTATTTACTTATTTATTTATTTATTTATTTGAGACAGAACGTGAGAGAGAGAAATCACAAAGAGGGGGGAGGGGTAGAGGGAGAAACAGATTCTCCGCTGAGCAGGGAGCCCAATGCGGGACTCTATCCCAGGACTCTGGGATCATGACCTGAAGCCGAAGGCAGACACTTAACCTACTGAGCCACCCAGGTGCCCTAGGAGTCATTTCTGATGAGCTAGGTGACCGCCCTTGGCGAGGCTAGACCAGAAGGTCCTTCTGCTCAAAGAAGCCAGTGTATATCTTTCCCACTGTGTGAAGGCCGTCCCTGTACACCCCGGGGGTGCACCCCCTGCCTTCAGCCCAGACTCCGGGCTGGGCAGACTAGTGGCCCTGAGCCAGTTTAATGTGTCTGAGAGCCTGAGGGACACCACTATCTCCCAGACGATGCCACAGGTTCACGAATGCGTGGGCTGGGGTACCCTGGGTTATTTGTTCCACAACCTCCTAGCTGCCCCCTGATGCTCTAAAGGGCAGTCACAGGAGTCTCTGGTCAGTTAGATGGGCTGTTCGTACCTTTGGTTTTAGAGATCAGCCTTTCAAAACGTGCGGCCCAGGGAAAAGCCTGGGAGGGGGCCTGGCAGGGGTGCCCCGGTCGCTGCCTGCTGTGCCCCTTGTTCCCAAGGGAGCAGGCTAGGGTGACCTTGGTCCGGGGAGCCGTGTCTGGAACCGAGATCCCTAGCAAGGGTGGAAGGGGCCCATCCCATCTGATTTCTGGCCCAGACTCTTGCAGCATCAGCACCGCGCCCTGACCAGCACCGCCCCCCCACCTGGTCGGAGGCCCAGGGGCCTTTCTCCCCGGAGAGGGAGGGCGCGTCCGGTGGTTTGCCAGCCCCTTTCCTCCTCGCAGCGGCGTGGGCCTGGCGCGCGCACATTTTGAGAAGCAGCCCCCCTCCAACCTCAGGAAATCCAACTTCTTCCACTTCGTGCTGGCCATGTATGACCGACAGGGGCAGCCCGTGGAGGTGGAGCGCACGGCCTTCATCGATTTCGTGGAAAAGGACCGAGTGAGAGGCTCGTGGGCTCACGGGACCAGAGCATGGGTGGGGGGGGAGGGGGGGCTTCAGGGAACCCCCTCCCACGGGGCGGACGGATGGACAGCCGGTGGAGGGGGGGGGAGAAGCGGGTGGGAGGTCTAGAAGGGAGGGAGGAAGGCTGGGATTAGGCAGGGAGGCTGAGGGGAGGCCGGTGGAGCCGTGGGGACACTGAGCGTCCTCCCCATGCAGGAACCTGGAGCTGAAAAGACCAACAACGGGGTCCACTACCGCCTTCGGCTGGTGTATAACAATGGTGAGTGAGGCCCGCCGCCCCTTCCCGCCAGGGCCCAGAGGAGGTCTAGGTTCCCTGCACCTTGTGTGACACATAGCGGCCCATCCCTCGGGGCTGAGGAGGGCCTGGCTCCAGGTGGGAAGGGTGCAGAGTGTGGTTCAGTCATTAGAAGCCACAGCAAGCCCTCTCCACCTCCCCACCTTTAGGACTTCGGACGGAGCAGGACCTCTATGTGCGCCTCATTGACTCCATGTCCAAGCAGGTGAGCCCGCCCAGGGGAGGCTCAGGCCCATCTTGCCCTCCTCTTGGACCCCATCTGAGTGAGCATCCTCGTGCCTGCCCCCGCCCTCCCCCCGCATCCCCACTGGTCCAGCTCCTATGGCAGGAGGATGTGTGGCCTTGCCCTCCAGTCTAGAAAAAGACAATATTTGTGCAAAGGCCCTGTCTTAGGTTGCATCCCCTAGAAGTCCAGCCTAGATGGACGTTCAGGTGCATGTGCTTTATTGGGAAGCAGGGGTGAAGCTCTCAGGAGAAGGGAAGGGAGGCAAGCGGGACAGAGAAGGCTGAGCAGGGCTCAGCAAGGATGTGGTCCCAGCGGGAGTCTAGCCTCACCCTGATCCCCAGGGAGCTCTAGAGAAGGAATGGCAACAGAGTCGTGCCCCGTTGAGGCAAGGAGGCCAGGATTCTGTACCCTGTATCAGTCAGTCGTTAGCTAGGGGCCACTCCCAAGGGGAGAGTGTAACCTTCCAGACATTTCCAAGCTAAGCAGCTCCTATCTGCTGAGAGCAATTCTCAAGAGAAAGCCCTTAGCAGCCTCCACTAACCACAGCTGGGGGATGGGTGCCCTGGTCCAGTGAAGGGGACTGGGTGGGGTCCCAGAGCTTCTACTGCAGATCCTTAGCGCCTTGCTGATCTGGAAGCTCACAGGAGGCTCAGAGGCCAGCATAAGGAGCTTGGGGAAATTGAAACCTGAGTAAATCCTGATGGATTCTGCCCAAGGCAGGGCCGCAAATCTCAGGGCTTTTCAGAGAAGTTGTGCGTGCTGGTAAGGAGCCGGGCTGAGTCACAAACGGGCTCATCAGTGGCCTGGAATGCAAGGTGGAGACGGGCTTTCCCACAGTCTTCCAGCAGCCTCCACCCAATCCCAGGGCAGGGGGAGAAATGGTTTGTTTCTAGAAAGCCTGTGGTCACCGTGGTGGGGGAAGCGGACCAGTGAGCGGCCAGTGGGACTGCGTGGGGACAAGTGTGGAAGGGATTGGAGGAGGTCCAGAGAGAGAGAGAGAGAGAGAGGGACCCCACCCATAAGGGATGGCCTGGAGGCACAGGGGATCATAAAGTGGGCAGCCAGAGCTGCAGTTTAGGAAGCTCACTCCCCGCTGCAGGGCAGAGTGGAGGCAGGGGGACTGGTGGGGAGGCTGATCCAGCAGCACAAGGAGGACACGCTGGCCTGGGATGGGGAGAGAGACTGGTGGGCAGAGCCCAGAGGGACAGTGCTTGTGAGCAGGAGGCGAGGTCCCCTAGGGGCATGGGAACAGTGGAGATAGGAGTGTGTCTACCCCACCAACAGCCTGACCTTGTGGCCTGGGGACCTCCCCGGCCCCAAACAGAGCTGGCTCTGGAAAAAGCTGCCTGTGGACAAACAGAATCTGTAGACCTACCTCATGCCGCTCTTGCGGACCGCAGCCCCCGGTGGGGGTCCTGGTTTGGGAAGACCAGGTCCCAGCTCCTGTTTTGCCTTCTTGGCGCCCCAGAGCAGGGCCCATCTCTCCCCTACACTTGGACTTGAGAGCTGCCCCCTTCCCCTTGAGCCTGTGCATTCCTCCTCTCCCCCCAGGCCATCATCTATGAGGGGCAGGACAAGAACCCCGAAATGTGCCGAGTGCTACTCACCCATGAAATCATGTGCAGGTGAGGTTTGGGACACTTGCACCTTTGCCCCTTGGTCCCCACTGGGCCCTGCCCCTGACCACTGCTGCCACCCCCCTCCTCGAAGCTCCCTGGGGAAGCCTGGTTGGGGGAGGCGGGGAGGGATTAGAGAGGCCCTTGAGCACAGTGCTGGCTGAAGACAGGGTCCTTGAGGCCCCATTAGCCTGGCCTGTTTATGTGGCTTCTCCAAGTGTTTTTGTAAGAGAGGCCTCCTGCCACCACTGGAAAGCTTAACTAATAAAGCTCAGGGGAGGCTTGCTGAGGAGTGGGGGCAGGGCTGGGCCTCCCGGATTAGCTCAGAAGCTAAAGAGAGGAAACTTTGCTGCCTCCTGGGTGAGCCTCAGGGTGCTCTCTAGGGGAGGGGGGGTGGGGCAGACTCAGTTCTTGGCTCCTGGTCCCTGTTACCCCAGAGTTCGGCTTTTCTAGGGAAGGTCTCCCCAGGAGATGCCCATCCTACAGGGTCCTGAGAAGCAGTTCCTCTTGCATGGAAAAGAGAACGCTGTTCAAAAATCGGGTCGGGACACTGGCTGCCTTTGGAAAGAGTAGTGACAAGGCAGGGTCGTGAGGAAGCTTCTGGGGCACTGATCATGTGGTCTTTCTTGGTCTGGGTGCCAGTTACACGGGGGTTCACTTTCTGATAATTCCTGAGCTGTATGCTTACAATCCGAGCTCTTTGCTGTATGAGAGAGAGAGACCCCAGAGGTGGCCTGCAGCCTGCCTTTCCTGAATCCTCCAGGAGCAGCATGCCTTTGGGACAAGGGTTTCCTGGCCCACTTTACATTCAGAACTGGGCTGTCCAGCTCCCTGCGACGGACCCTTCTTCCCCAGGCTCCTGGGAGTGAGTCCTCCCATCAGGGATTCCATACTCAGAGACAGGACACAGCATCCTCAACCGGATGAATGCGCGCGCGCGCGCACACACACGCACACACACACACACACACACACACACACACACCCCTTCTCCTTCCTTCCCTTCCTCCTTCCCTCTTTCCTCTTCCCCCAGCCGGTGCTGTGACCGGAAGAGCTGTGGCAACCGGAATGAGACGCCCTCTGACCCGGTCATTATTGACAGGTATGGGCTGGGGAGGAGGCCCTGGGAGGCCACAGCGGGCTGACCCCCCCCCCATTGGTGGCTGGAAGCAGAGAGAAACTGCCGGACACCAGGGAGCCGCCCCCCCCCTTGCCTCTGCGTGAAGCCCCTGGTGGCAGACTTCCTGGGGCTGGGCTTCCGAGTTCTGCTTCCCAGGGCAGGGCGTGGGGGCGGGGTGGGGAGGAAGTGAACCCCAGCCCAGAGAGTGGCTGGGAGGCCAGAGGGGCTGGTATGGGAAACGCAGGGAAGGAAGGCCGTGTTCTGTTCCCCGCTCCACTTCCACCTCTGCGCTGCTTGACTTGACTTCTCGGAACTTCGTTTCCTTCATTTGAAAAGTGGGGACATACTTGGCAGGTTTCAGTCGCAGGACTGTCAAGGTGATGCATGTAAAAATGCATTCTCCCGCCATGATTCTTTTAAATTATTTTATTTCTTTTTGAAGAGCAAATGCATATGTAAGGTACAAAATTCAAAAGGTACAAAAGAGTACTCCCACCCCTACTACGGCAGACTTTTGTACCGTACCTGTTTAAAAATCTGTAACAATACAACTTAGAGATCGCTCCATATTGGAACATAAACCCTGCTTTATTCTCCTTTTAATAGAGAACACATTCACAGGAGCAAAAATTCAAGTTTAGAAGAGTTTATAGCAAAAAGGCTGCCACCTCGGCAACTCACCCATCCATTGCTCTCCAGATAAGCAACCTTTGTTAGCAGTTTCTTGGGCATCTTTCTTGACATTGTCTGCCCATAGACAAGAAAATATAGATACATATTCTTTTTGTACATTTCCTTTTGTGTTTCTAAAACTGAGGGCATATGAAATGTACTTTGCAAGCACCTTTCCTTTATCCCAAGAAACGTGTATATCTGGGAGGTTGTATCAGGACACAAGAAGTCTCTTTCTTCTTTTTTGCTACAGCAAAATATTCCACGGTATGGATAAACTCTAATTTTCTTCAATAGTCTGCCATTGCTGGACATTTTGGCCGTTTTTGTTCCTTTTCGGAGATAAAATACATTGCAGTGACTTACTTTGTCCCTGTGTCACTTTGCACATAGGTGCACACATAGGAAGGTTATTATAGAAGCAGAATTGCTGGGTCAGAGGAGATGTGCGTTTATAATTTTAATAGTTATTGTCAGTTTGCCCTCTGCGGAGGTTACACCAATTGGTATTCGTACCGGCAGTTTTGAGAATGCCTGTTGCCCGCACTCTGGCCAATTAAATACGTTGTTTATTCATTCAACCAAAAAAATTTTTTTTAATATTCACTCTGTGCCAGGGTCTCTTCTATATTCTGTGGATTAAGCAGTGACCAAAACAGACAAAAGGCTTGTGTTTATGGGCTTACGATCTAGTAGGGGAGATGGACGTGAATGGAATGAATGAAACGTAGATCGTGTTAGATTGGTAACAGCTAAGGAGAAAAAGCAAGCATCAGGAAAGATCAGACGGTGTCGAGGAAGGGGGGATTGCAATTTTAGAGTGTTTAAGGAAAGCCTCCCTAAAAAGATGACCCTTGAGCCAAGACCTGAAGGAAGGAAGGGAGTGAGCCATGTTTGAACCCAGGAGAAGAATATTCTTGGCAGGAGCAGACCTGCTGTGTTTAAGGAACAGCAAGAAAGCACAGGGGACTGGAGCGAGGGGGGCCGTGGGAGGAGACGGTGTGAGGGAACCAACGATGGGGTCAGAGGAAGGCAAGACCATGCAGACAGGGCCTTGTAAATTGCATATAGACCGTTATAAGGACTTTGGCTTTTATTCTGAATGGCATGGAAGCCAGGGGCGGCAGGGAGGTGTTTGAGAAGAATGAAATGACCTGATTTATGTTTTAGCAAGATCGCTCTAGCTCGTGTGTTGCCGATGACCTGTAGGAGGCAAGGGTGGAAGCAGGGAGATGAGTTAAGAAGCCAGTACAGGGCGCCTGGGTGGCTCAGTTGGTTAAGCGACTGCCTTCGGCTCAGGTCATGATCCTGGAGTCCCGGGATCGAGTCCCGCATCGGGCTCCCTGCTCAGCAGGGAGTCTGCTTCTCCCTCTGACCCTATCCCCTCTCATGTGCTCTCTCTCTCTCAATCTCTCTCTCAAGTAAGTAAATAAAATCTTTAAAAAAAAAAAAGAAGCCAGTACAGTTATCCAGATGAGAAGAGGTGGAGGCTGTTATAGAGGGGGTGTTAGGAGGTGGTGGCAGGAAGTGGTTGGACATATTTCATGGACAGAACTAACGAAATTTGTTATGGAAGGAGAGACAAAGTGACAGAGAGTGGGGGGAGTCAAAGACATATCCCAGATGTCTAACCTGATCAACCTAGAAAGACAGAGTTCCTATTTACTGAGGAGGAAGAGATTTCAGGACAAGCAGGTTTGGGAGGAGGAAGATCAGGAGTTTGGTGTTAAGATGCTTACCAAACGTCCATGGGGGTGATGAAAAGCGACTGAAAACATGAGTACAGATCTCGAGGGAAAGGTCCATGCTGCAGATCTAAATCTGAATGAATGAAATCATCCAGGGAATGAAGGCTGGAAGAAAACAGAAGAGGTCCAAGAATTGAATCCTGGGGTGTCCAGTGTTTAGAGGCCATGGAGATGTGGAGCCAGTGAAAGAGAATGACAAGGAACAGCCAGGGAGGTAAAAGGGAAATCAGAGGATTGGGGTGTTCTAGAAGTCCAGATAAGAAACTGTTCCAAAAAGGTTGGGGTGCCTGGGTGGCTCAGTCGGTTAAGCGTCTGCCTTCGGTTCATGTCATGATCCCAGGGTCCTGGAATCAAGTCCCGCGTCGGGCTCCTTGCTCAGCGGGAAACCTGCTTCTCCCCTGCCTGCTGTTCCCCCTGCTTGTGCTTGCTCTCTCCCTCTCTATGTTAAATAAATAAATAAAATCGTAAAAAAAAAAAAACATTCCAAAAAGGAGGCAACAGTCAGCTGCCTCAAGCGGCGCTTGTGGAGATGATAAAAAGACCAAGAATTGACCCTTACGTTTAGCAATGAGGGGGACATTGGTGACCTCAGCAACAGCTATTTCAGTAGAGAGGAGGGGCAGAAGTCTGGTGGGAGAGGTGTCTGAGAACAGAAGAGAGACCGGAGGCAATGAACAGAGGAACCCTGGGAGTTTTGCTGTAAAGGGATCCGAGAAGTGAGGTGGTGGCAGCAGCACAGTGTAAGGCCCAGGGAAAAAAATACAGCTTCTTCAGACGCTGATGAGAAAACCCAGTAGGAAAGGGGGAAATGATGATGCAGGAGATAGAGGGGGAAATTGCTGGAGCCATGTCCTGTAGCCAGTGAAGGGCATGGTTTAGCTGGGAGCACAGACAGCTAGCCATGGCCAGAGCAAGGAAGTCAGAGAGCCTAGGCCCAGAAGGGGGCAAATAGGGACATACAATGTGGGAGCTCGCAGATGTCCTTTCTCGATTGCTTTGTTTTCTCTGTCAAATGGAAAGCCAGGTCAACAGTTGAACATGAGGATGGGGAAGGAGACACTAGGGCATAAAACAGGCATCCAGGAGAGTAAGTGGACCATGGAAATGTCGTGTGATTGCCAAGCAGCACTAAGGGCCTGCCTGAGGTTTGGGGTCATAAATTTAAAGTAAGAAATTTCTTCAGCCATGCTGAGCTGCAGGAGAGTGCAGGTGCAGGACAGGTGAGTGGCCACATATATGCAGAGTTAAGGGTTTGCCAGGTGAGTACAAGGAAACATGCAAAGGGTGTTTACGAAAATGGAACAAGAAATTTAAGGGCTAGGGAGAGGAATATGGGAAGGTGAAGAGAAGGCAGGATGAATGGAATGTAGGTTCTAATGGGGCCAAACAATTATTGGAGTTGAGGTACCAGAAAGGAGTTGAGCTGGAGTTTAGAAGATGATTAGACCATGGGTGGTCTGTAGGTAGGATTATTCGGGGAGATTGTATTTATCAGTAAGATGTGGCCAAGGAAAGGTAGAGACAAGGTCATTGAAGGAGAGATGCTTGAGGAATGCAGAGGAGAATGTTTTGGAAGAATTCTCTATCTATGGTGATACTGAAATCACCAAGAATTATGACAGGATCATTGTTCAAGAGTATAGATAGTGATCCTGCAGGAAAATCTTCAAGGAGTGAAGGCAAGCGATCTTGGGATTGAGAAATGATTGCAACAAGCAGTGGCCGCCATACCATTTTTTGTCTTTCTCCATCATCAAAGTGAACTGTGGTATCCTGGTGAATTTCATCTCTCTTACTCTGAGGTTGAGCACCCTTTCAGGTATCTAAACGCTCTGTATTTCCTTTTCTGGGAACTATCTCTTCATTTCCTTTGCTGCTTTTCCTATGAAGGATTGACTTTTGTTGTTGATTGGTAGGAGTATATATTAAGGAAATTAGCCCTTTGCATGAATCGCACAGATTTTTTTCTAGTTGGTTGTTATCTTGTAACTTTTCTTAGGGTGAAACTTGTCCAACCCCTCAATCTTTTAAGTACACTGGATTTTTGTCATATTTGGAAAGGTCTTTCTCACATCAAAATTATTTTTAAAAATTTCTCCTGTGGTTTCTTTTGGTCCTTTTATAGTTTCATTGTTTACATTTAAATATTTGGTCCATTTGAAAAAAAATGTAAGTTATTGTGTCTCATACCATACATACAAAAGAAAAATATAACAAAATAGAAATTAGGAAGCATAATAATTAATGTACACCTATGAACTGACCAACAAACTTAAAATTCGAATATTAAAAATATTATTGAAGCCACCTCTAAGTTCCTTCACCATCTCATCCCACTGCCTACCCCTCTCCTAAAAGTAATAAGTAAATTGAGTTGTGTGTTCACACACAACTCTCTGAAAAATAATTTACCACATACAGTAAACACTATGTCTAGTTGTGCTTGTTTTTAACTTTATAAAAAGGATATCGTGCTGTAGTAGTCTTCTAAAGTGTTCTTTTTAAATTCAGCATTATATTTCTAAGATTTTTCTATGTTGCTGTATTTATAGTTGGTCATACTTTTTTTTTTGCTATTATAAGCAAAACTGCCCTGAACATTCTTGTCTGTCTCTTTAATTTGAACAGGTGCAAGAGTGTGTTTAGGATGTAAGCCTAACACTGGAACAGCCAGGTGATAGGGTATGCACATGATTAACATTAGGAGTCAATGTCGAACCATTTTCCAAGATGGTTGGGTTGTCCTGAGCCAGGCTCCCTGCCACCTCCTCACCAACCCTTACTAATGTCGAACTTCTTAATGTTGGCCAGTTTAGTGGCCACACAGGGAATTTTGTGGGGACCTTAATTTGCATTTTCCTGATTACGAATGAAGTTGAGCGTCTTTTTATTTGTTTATTATTGTTTGCATTACTTCTCCTATTAAATATATGCTAGTCTTTTGCCCATTTTTCTTTTTGAATTGTTTGGGGTTTTTATACTGATTTAAATGGATCTTCATAAGTCCTAGATACTGATCCTTTGTCAGGAAAGTATATTTCAGGTATCACAATGTAGTTGAACTTGCCAATATTTTCCTCATGGTGTTTACTCTGTGTTTTATTTAAGAAATTTTTCCCTATGCTGATTCATAAACATATTCTTCTATATTTTCTTCTAAAGGTTTTACAGTTTTTCATTTTACATTTAGGTTTATAAACCATGTGGAACTAATTTGGGGGCATGGTATGAATTAAGGAATCAATGGAATTATTTTTACTTATGAATCACTAATTATTCTAGTATCATTTATTAAGTAGTTCATCCTTTCCATCTATGTCCTAAATTAGATTTCCTTTTATTTGTGGGTCTGGTTCTAGACTATTATGTTCCTTTGATTTATTTGATAATCCCTGTGCTAACATCACATTGTTTTAATCACTATAGCTTCATAATTATGATATTAACAAGTGTGTAGGGCAAGCCTCCTGCCCTCTCTTGTCCTTGAGAAGAGTATTGCATTTTTTGGTCTTTTGTATTTCCACATAAGTTTTAGAATCCACTTATAAAATTACATGTGCTCACACACACACACACATCTTTGAGGGCTTTGATTAATATTACAATTAACTTGTACATGAATTTGGAAGAGAATTCACATCTTTATGCTACTGAGTCTACTTACCCATGAATATGGTTTATCTCTCTATTTATGTATATTTTCCCTAATGCCTTTCAATAAAGTTTTGTAATTTTCTCAATAAAGGCCACACACACTTACTTTTTTTCATTCAATTCACTCATTCAATAAACATTTATTGAGCATCTACTATGTACAAGGCATTGTTCTAGGCTCTAAGAATACCAGAGTAAACAAAGGAGACAAAAATAATCTATTCTCATGGAGGGAGAAGACACAGGGAAGATAGGCAAAAACAATAATTCTAAGTATGTTAGAATGTGATAGGTGGAAAAACTAGGGAAAAATAAAACTGATCAGGAATTTAGGGGTCAGGGAAATGTGATTTTTAAATGGAGTGATCAGAGTAGGCCAAATTGAAGGTGGAGTTTGAGGAAAGATTTGAAGAGAGAATGAGGCTTTCAGGTGTAGGGGCAGCTTATTTCTAATACAATTTATATTTTGTTGCTATTGCAAGTTATATCTTTTGTTATATTTTCTAACTCTTTGTTGATAGCATAGAGAAATGCAATTGATATTTGCATGTGGATCTTTGTCTTTATATCTGTTTTGCTTTTTCTATATAGACAGCCATCTTATGCAAACCATAACTGTTTTTTTTCCTATCCAATCCTCATTTTTTTTAAAGATTTTATTTATTTATTTATTTATTTTTAAGATTTTATTTATTTGACAGAGAGGGATACAGCGAGAGAGGGAACATGAGCAGGGGGAGTGGGAGAGGGAGAAGCAGGCTTCCCGCCGAGCAGGGAGCCCAGTGTGGGGCTCGATCCCAGGACCATGGGATCATGACCTGAGCCAAAGGCAGACGCTTAACGACTGAGCCACCCAGGCAACCCTTTTTTTCTTATTTTATTGCACTGACTAGAACCTCAAGTCCAACATTGAATATAAGCAGTGGCCATAGCATTCTTGTCTTGCTTTTTATTTTAAAGAAAATGTTTCCGATGTTTCACCATTACTCTAGCCATTTGGTAGCTATACTCTCAGGTTAAAAAAGTTTGATAAGCGAGTTTTTGTTTTGGGGGATTTTTTAAATCACGAATGGATGTTGAATTTCACGTATTGCTTTTCTCTGCATGTATGCATGTATGCTGGATGAGTTTGCGTAAGTTTGGAATGATCTGTTACTTGAAAATTCATTATAATTTGCCTTGAGTTTGTGGGGATGAGAAGGAGACTTTTTTTTTTTTTTTAATGGCCATAGATAATTCAGGCCTTCTGTTTCTTTTTTACTCTGTTTTGGTGAGTTATATTTTTTAAGGAATTTGTACATTGTACCTAAGTTTCCAAATTTGTTTCCATAAAGTTGTTCATAATGTTCGCTTATCTTTTTGATCTCTGTTGTATTTTTAGCTATGAACTTTTTCCATTCTTGATGTTTGACACATATCTTTCTCCTTGATAAGTTTTGCCAGCAATTTGTCACTTTTATTAGTCTTTTCTAAAAACTGATTTCTAGGGGCACCTGAGTGGCACAGTAGGTTAAGTGTCCAACTCTTGGTTTTGGCTGAGGTCATGATCTCAAGGTTGTGAGATGGAGCCCCACATCAGGCTCCACACTCAGCGTGGAGTCTGCTTGAGGTTCTCTCTCCCTCTCTCTCCACCTTTCCTGCTCATGCTCTCTCTCTCTCTCTCTCAAATAAATAAATATAAATAAATCTTTAAAAATATATATATAAAAACTAACTTTTAGCTTTATTGATCTTTTTCTAATGTGTGTTTGCGATGCATTACATTAATTCTGCATTTATCTTTATTTTCTCCCTTCTTTCATTGGGTTTATTTTGTTTTTTCCTAATTTCTTGAGTTGGATACTTAGCTCATTAATCACTGAACTTCTTCCTTACTAATACAATCATTTAAGTCTATCATATTTCTTTTTTTTTAAAGACTTTATTTATTTATTTGATAGAGAGAGAGAGAGAGAGAGAGAGAGAACACAAGCAGGGGCAGAGGGAGAGGGAGAAACAGGCTTCCCACGGAGCAGGGAGCCTGACGTGGGGCTCGATCCCAGGACCCTGGGATCATGACCCAAGCCGAAGGCAGACACTTAATGACTGAGCCACCAAGGTGCCCCAAGGCTATCATATTTCCTTAAAATATTACTTTTCCTGTATCTCACATTTTCACATCTCATATTGTTATTACCACTCAGTTTCAAGGATTGTTAAATTTCTGTTACGACTTCTTTTTCAATTCATGGGATAGTTAGAGGTGTATTTCCTTATTCTTTATTTTTCAATTATCTTTGTGAGGTATAATCGGTATGCAATAAAATGCACATAAAGTATACAATTTGAAAAGTTTTGACATATGTACATACTGATGAAACCATCACCACAATTAAAATAGTGAACATATCCTTCATCCCTAAAAGTTTCCTCATGCCCCCTTGGAATCTCTCCCTCTCTCCCCTTACCTCTATCCTCAGGCAACCATTTCTCTGCTTTCTGTCATTATAGATTGGTTTGCATTTTGTAAAATTTTATATAAATGAAATTATACAGTGTGTGCTTTTTTTTTGTCTAGGTTTCTTCACTCAGCTTAATCTTTTTTGTGTGTTTCATCCATGTTGTTACATGTATCATTAGCTCATTTCTTTTTTATTCTTGAGTGGTATTCCATTGTATGAATATAGCAAAATTATTTTGTGTCATCATCTCTTGATAGACATTTGGGTTGTTTCCAGTTTATAGCTATTACAAATAAGGCTTTATAAACATTTATGTACAAGTCCTTTCATGGACAAATGCTTTCATTTCTCGGGTAAAATCCTAGGAGTGGTATTGTTGGATCTTATGGTAAAAGTATGTTTAACTTTATAAGTAATTACCTAACTGATTTCCAAAGTGGTTGTGCCATTTTACATTCCCACCAGGAGTGTATGAGAGTTGTAGTTCCTCTATATTCCCATCAGCATGAGAATGGTCTATCTTTTTAATTTTAGCCATTCTAATAGATGTGTGGTGGTATCTCTTTGTGGTTTTAATTTATACATCCCTAATGACTAATGATGTTGAACATCTTTTCATGTGCTTATTTGCCATCCATATATTTTCTTTGAAGAAGTATCTGTTCAAATATTCCACCATCATCTCCCTTCTTATTGGGTTGTTTTCTTATTACTGAGTTGTAGGAGTTCTTTATATATTGTGGATACAAGTCAGATATCTATTTTACAAAAATTTTTTCCAAGGCAGTGACTTGTCTTTTCATTCTCCTAGCAGTGTTATTTGAAGAATACAAGTTTTTAAATTTTCATGAAGTCCAGTTTATAAATTTTTTTCTTTTATGTACTATGCTTTTGATGTCATAGCTAAAAAATCTTAAATCAATGACCTCAGCTTTTGTTCTAGGAGACCAGAAAAAGGAGATGAAATTAAATCCAAAGTAAACAGAAGAAAAGAACTAATAAATATCAAAATAGGAAACAGATAAACAATAGAGAAAATCAATGAAACCAGAAGCTGGTTCTTTTAGAAGATCAATAAAATGGTTAAACCTACAGCCAGACTGATCAGAAAAAAAAGAGAGAAGACACAGTTTGCCAGTATCAGAAATGAGAGTGGTGACATCACTATAGATTCTAGAGATATTAAATAGATTGGGAATATTATGAACAATTTTATGCTGACAAATTCAACAACTTAGGCCACTTACATTTAATGTAATTATTGATATGGTTATGTTTGAGTCTATCTTGATATTTTCTTTCTGTTTGTTTTCTGTTCTTTGTTCTTTTTTTTCCATTCTCTTAGATTATTCAGGTATTTTTTATTATTATTTCATTTATTTCCTTTGTTGACTTATTAGCAAAATTATTTTGTTATTTTGGTGATTGCTTTAGGACTTAAAGTACACACCTTTAGGTTATTGTAGCCTACTTCCAGTCATACCACTTCATGCATAGTATGCTATTGTCATGAACTCTATTTTTATATGTTATAAAATCCACAATACGTGGATATTTTTGTTTAAGCAATTATTTTTAAAGAGATTTTTTTAAATACGAAGGATATACATTTGCCCATGTAGTCACCATTTTTCTCTCTACCATTGCTCTTCATTCTTTTCTGTAGACCCAGATTTCCATTTTTCTTATGTCTGAAGGGCATCCTTTAATATTTGTTTGTATTTTAACTGGGTATGGAATTCTAGGTTGACTTTTGTTGTTAAGATGTTCCACTGTCTTCTCTCTTGCATTTCTGATGAGAAATCTGATTCCATCATTATTTTTGTTCTTCTGTACATAAACATGTCTTTTATCTCTGGCTGCTTTTAAGATTTTTCTCTTTATTATCCTTTTTTTTAAAGATTTTATTTATTTACTCTTGAGATAGAGTGGGGGGAGAAGCAGAGGGAGATGGACAAGCAGACTCTATGCTGAGCACAGAGCCCGACACAGGGCCCAAATCCACGGTCCTGAGATCATGACCCCAGCCAAAATCAAGAATTGGATGCCCAATCGACTGAGCCACCCAGGTGCCCCTCTTTATTATTCATTTTTAACTTGATTATGATATGCCTTGGTGTAGTTTTTCTTCATATTTCATGTGCTTGGAGCTCATTGATCTTTTTGGATCTATGATGTTACAGTTTTCATTACATTTGGAAAGGTTTTTTTTTTTTAAGATTTTTATTTATTTATTTGAGAGACAGTGTGAGCGGGGAAGGAGCAGAGGGAGAGGGAGAAGCAGACTCCCCACTGAGCAGGGAGCCCGATGTGACGCTTGATCCCAGGACCCTGGGATCATGACCTGAGCCAAAGGCAAATGCTTGACCAATTGAGCCATCCAGGTGCCCCTTTTTGGAAAGTTTTTTACCATTATTTTCTCAAGTATTTTTCTATACATCATCCCCGTGGCCCCACTCCTTTAGGAACACCAGTTACTCCAATTACAAATACTAAACTGCTGAGGTTGTCCTGCAGCTCACTCACATTTCATTTTAGGGGATTTTGTTTTGTTTTGTTTTGTTTTGTTTTTTTCATTTTGGATAGTTTCTGCTGCCATGCCTCAAGTTCACTAATCCTTTCTTCAGCACTGTTTCATCTGTTGTTAATCCAAACAATATATTTTTTTATCTTAAACATTGTAGTTTTCATCTCTACAAGTTTGATTCGTATCTTTTTTTTTTACATATCTTCCATGTATCTACTTAAATTTTTGAATTTAACAAATACTGTTATAATTACTCTTTTAATGACTTTTTCTGCAGCTTCTAACATCTGTGTCTATTCTATTTCAATTGATTGATTATTCTCATTATGGGTCTTATTTTTTTGCATCTTGGCATGCCTGGCATTCTGTAATTAGATGCCAGACATGAATTTTTCCTTGTAGGGCATTGGATATTTTTGTATTCCTATAAATCTTCTTGAGCTTTGTTCTGGGATGCAGTTAAGTTACTTGGGAATAGTTTGAACTTTTTGAGTCTTGATTCCATGACTTATTAGATGGTTCCACAGCAATACTCAATCTAGGACTTAGTATTCCCCACTCCTAAAGTAAGACCTTCTTGAGTACTCTACCCATTATCCCATGAATTATGAGTTTTTCAAGTCTAGCTAGTAGAAACAGGCGCTATTCCCATCTCTATTCAAGCACCAGGACTGTTCTCTTTATTCCTTTTGGGAGTTCTTTCCTTGGCCTTGGGTAATTTCTTCATAGGAACACACTGATCACTACTCTACTAAATACTCAAGGGGGACCCTTCACAAGTTTCTGGTTTCTCTTTCTATGTACCTCTCTCCTCTATGAGGCTCTATTCTATGAAGTCTAGCTACCTTAGTCTCTGGACTCTCAGTACATCTCCTCAATTCTGGGGTCTGCTAGACTCTGTCTCAGTTACCCCTCCTGTGCTGTGGTCTGGAAACTCTTAAAGCAATATAGTGAGACATTTGTCATGTTCACCTCATTTATTTCCCATCTTTTAGAGATCACTGTCTTTTGTTGTCTGATGTCTATTACCTTGAAAAATGTTTTGTGCATTTTGTCTGGTTTGTTTTGTTTTCTTTTGTTTTGTTTTCAGGCCACAGATAAATGTGGTCTCTGTTACTCTATCTTGGTTAGAAGCAGAAGTAGAAGTGTGTTTTTTAATTCCCAAACATGTGGTGTTTTCTATTTATTTTTGTTACTAATTTCTAACCTAATTGTGTGTCTAATAGGTCTACCACTTTGTATACATGTCCATTAAGTCAAGATTTTTTAAAAAGATTTTATTCATTTGAGAGAGAATGAGTGAGAGAGAAAGCGAGCATGACTTGGGGGAGCAAGAGGGAGAAGCAGACTCTCCTCTGACCAGGGACCCCCAATGCAGGGCTCAATCCCAGGACCCTGGGATCATGACCTGAGCTGAAGGCAGAAGTTTAACTGAGCCACCCAGGCACCCCTAAATCAAGATTGTTAACTGTGTTGTCCGGATCTGTCTTTATCTATGTCTGCTTGACCTATTAAAAATTGAGAAATGAGGTTATAATCTTCACATGAACTTTCAGCTTATGTTTGTGGGCTTCACCAATTTTTTTATATATACATATCAAAATTTATATATATTAATATCAAAAATTGATGGAACCCACAAAGATAAGCCAAAAGTTCATGTGGGAGATTAATATATACAATATGTAATTAATAATATATATGTATATTATTGACTATTTTATTGAGTGTGGACAAGTTTTAAAATCTTGTAACTTTTTTCTGGGTTGAACTTTTTATCAGCATTTATTGGTCCTTTATTTCTAATATATATTTTGCTTTAAAGTCCGTTTTAGGGCGCCTGGGTGGCTCAGTTGGTTAAGCGACTGCCTTCGGCTCAGGTCATGATCCTGGAGTCCCGGGATCGAGTCCCGCATCGGGCTCCCCGCTCAGTGGGGAGTCTGCTTCTCCCTCTGACCCTCTTCCCTCTCGTGCTCTCTCTCATTCTCTCTCTCTCAAATAAATAAATAAAATTTAAAAAAATAAAAAATAAAAAAAAATAAAGTCCGTTTTATCTGATATTATTTACAGGTTCTCTTAACTTATTTTTGGTTATATTTGCATCATACACTTTTTTTATTATGTTATGTTAATCAGCATACATTATATCATTAGTTTTTTAAATAATTTTTTATTGTTATGTTAATCACCATACATTCCATCATTAGTTTTTGATGTAGTGTTCCATGATTCATTGTTTGTGCATAACACCCAGTACTCCACGCAGAATGTGCCCTCTTTAATACCCATCACCAGGCTAACCCATCCCGCCCGCCCCCCTCCCCTCTAGAACCCTCAGTTTGTTTTTCAGAGTCCATCGTCTCTCATGGTTCGTCTCCCCCTCCGATTTCCCCCCCTTCATTCTTCCCCTTCTGCTATCTTCTTCTTCTTCTTCTTTTTTAACATATAATGTATTATTTGTTTCAGAGGTACAGATCTGTGATTCAACAGTCTTGCACAAGTCACAGCGCTCACCATAGCACATACGCTCCCGAATGTCTATCACCTAGCCGCCCCATCCCGCCCACCCCCCACCACTCCAGCAACACTCAGTTTGTTTCCTGAGATTAAGAATTCCTCATATCAGGGCGCCTGGGTGGCTCAGATGGTTGAGCGTCTGCCTTTGGCTCAGGTCATGATCCCAGAGTCCTGGGATCGAGTCCCGCATCAGGCTCCCTGCTCCTTGGGAGCCTGCTTCTCCCTCTACCTCTCTCTCTCTCTCTCTCTCTCTCATGAATAATTAAATAAAATCTTTAAAAAAAAAAAGAATTCTTCATATCAGTGAGGTCATATGATACATGTCTTTCTCTGATTGACTTATTTTGTTCAGCATAACACTCTCCAGTTCCATCCATGTCGTTGCAAATGGCTTGCATCATACACTCTTATTCATCCTTTATTTTCAACCATTATGTGTCCTTATGTTTCAAGTCTTTATCTTTTAACAGCATATTGCTGGATTTTTTTTTAAATCCAGTCTGTTTTTTAACTGGCAAATTAAGTCCATTTTCTTTATTGAGATTATTTATTTATTTCAACTATTTTCTACCATCTTACTTTGTGCTTTTTATTTGTTCCACCTCTTCTGTGTTTCTTTGTTTTCCTTTCTTGCTATATAAAAAATTGAGAATTTTGTTTGATGTAGTGTATGTGTTTCTCATTGCATTTTCCCTTCTACTGGTTTGTTCACTTAATTTCTATTCTTTTAGTTATTACCCTCGAAATTTACTATGTATTCTTAACAAAGTCATAATTTCTTTCCTAATACTAGAATCTTGGATGGTGGTGTGCTGGAGCTGGCTCATACCACTTCACAAGAGCTAATTATTAGTATCTCTTTTCAACTCCATATTCAGTGACATCACATGGGTAGCTTGAAATCAGCCACAGAGGGAACATATACAATCATGGAAATCAAAAACATTATAAATCACGGGTTCCCCCCCACCAGAAATGATTATTAAATATTTACCAGCTCACCACTAATCTCAGACCATTGTATTACCCCTGCCCTATTTATAAGACATGTGGTCCAGAATTTTAATTCTTTCAAAATTCCACACATTGTTAATATTTTTAATTATGTATGAAATTTTTTTCTTTAGATTTATCAGGGGGTTTTTTTGCTTATCTTTTTTTTTTTCCCTTGCATCTTACAACTTCCTCTGGGGTCCCTTTCTCTCCTTCTGAAGTACATCTTTTAGAAGTTCCTAATTTAGTGAAGGTCTGTGGTGGTAAACAACATGCTCACTTTTGTTTTACTATCAGTGTTTTTATATCACTGTCTTTCTTGAAAGGTGGCTTTCCTGGGAACATAATTCTAGACTGGTAGTTATTTTTTTACTTAGCACTTTGAAAATGCTTCCATTGCTGCTGTTGAAAAGTGCAGCATAAGTGTCATTCTTTTGCCAGTAAACTCTCTTTCCTCTCTGTATATAAGAGCTTCTCTTTGTCTTTGGAGTTCTTCAGTTTACTCTTAATTTGTCTGGTTGTGAATTTTTTTTTTATCCTGCTTAGAATTTGTTGATCTTCTTGTATCTGTGGATTTATATCTTTCATCACTTCTAAAAATTGCTCAGCCTTTGCCTAATGTTAACATCTCAGTTATATTCTCTCCTTTCTCCTTACAGCACCTCAAATGACACTCCAATTTAGACCTTTAATTCTGTCCTCCATATATCCTAAACAATTTTATTTTATTTTATTTTTTTTTAAAGATTTTATTTATTTATTCATGAAAGACAGAGAGAGAGAGAGAGAGAGAGAGAGAGGCAGAGGGAGAAGCAGGCTCCCAAGGAGCAGGGAGCCCGACGCGGGACTCGATCCCAGGACCCCGGGATCATGACCTGAGCCGAAGGCAGACGCTTAACCATCTGAGCCACCCAGGCGCCCCCTAAACAATTTTATATGTCTGACCTATTTTTCTCTTTGTACTGCATTCTTTTTTATTCATCTCCTCGTTCACTAATTCCCTTTAGTTGTATCTAAACTATTGTTTAATTTATCCAGGGAGCTACTGATTGCAGTGATTTTATTTTCCATTTCTAAAAGTTTTATTTAGTTCTTTTTCAACTATGTCTGGCTACTTGGGAAGGTCTCTTGGTGCTTACTCATTTTTTTAATTAACTTTTTATTTCTTTAAAATGTTTGTGGTTATTTTACATTCAGTACTTGATAATTCCAATATCAGAAGACCTTGGGTTCTATATTTGTTGTTCATTACTTCTGCTGGCTCTTATTCATGATGGCTTGTTTCTTTGTTTGGTGTTTTTGTTGTTATTATTGTGGTAGTGATTATTTTAGCTCATATTTGGTTGAATCCCATCAGGGCCAGAACAGGCTATGCTTTCCTCTGGAAGGATATGTTTGATTCCACCAGGAATAGGCGGTGTTACCAAACTGGGACCTTTGTAGGTTCCTCAGAGGATTCAGGGCCCTCATCTGAAGTGGTCCCTCTTCTCCATCCCGGTGTGTTTGTATTGCCATTTGACACCAGTACAACCCTAATATTTGTGCTAGCTCATAGCTCATAGCTCCCACTTAGATTTCAACTTCTTGTTTTGGGTTTGTTTTTTTTTTTAATCCTTGGAGATTTTCCTTACCTTTTAGATAAACTTCAGGATATGGTCGTATTGGTAAAGTACTTTATTTATTTATTTATTCATTCATTTATTTATTTGTTTATTTTAAGTAGGCTTCATGCCCAGTGTGGAGCCCAACTCAGGGCTTGACCTCATGACCCTGAGATCAAGACCTAAGCTGAGATCAAGAGTCAGACACTTAACTGACTGAGCCACCCAGATGCCCCAGGAAGGCATTTCAAAGATATGTAGTCTAACATAATACTGGAAGAGGAAATCATCCATTTGGAATTTACCCTGGTTAAAGTTAGGAAATATGGGTTCACCTAGGGGCCCCTGAGTGGCTCAGTCCGTTAAGCATCTGCCTTCCGTTCAGGTCATGATCCCAGGGTCCTGGGATTGAGCCCCACATGGGGCTCCCTGCTCAGTGGGAAGCCTGCTTCTCCCTCTCCCTCTGCCTCTCCCGTTAGCTTGTGCTCTCTCTCTTGCTTGCTTGCTCTCTCTCTCTCAAATAAATAAATAAAATCTTAAAAAAAAAAATATGGGTCCACTTATGTTTTTTTCTGATAGCTCCAATTGTCCCAATAGCAATTATTGGATAATCCATCTTTCCCTACCAATTATAAATATCACCCATGCTATATTCTAAATGTAATTATTTGTATTTCTGGGCTTTCCATCCTGTATCATTATTCCATCTATTTATTCATGTGGGAATATGATGCTATTTTAATTTTGAATATTTATAACATTTTTTAGTAACAGGTGGATCTAGTACTCCTTTGCATTGCTCTTATATTGTAGAATTTTCCCAACTATTCTTTTATTCTTTTTTTTTTTTTTTTTTAGAGAGAGAGAGAGAGAAGGAGCAAATGGGGGGGGGAGTAGAGGGAGAGGTAGAGAATCAAGCAGACTCCATGCCAAGCATGGACTTGACGTGGGGCTTGATCTCACAACCCTCAGATCATGACCTGAGCTGGACACTCAAGCTGAGATCAAGAGTTGGACACTTAACCGACTGAGCTGCCCCGGTGCCCCCCCCCACTATTCTTAATTATTTTTTTATATTAACTTTATTTTTTTTAAGATTTTATTTATTTGAGAGAGAGAGAATGAGAGATAGAGAGCACGAGAGGGAAGAGGGTCAGAGGGAGAAGCAGACTCCCTGCTGAGCAGGGAGCCCAATGCGGGACTCGATCCCGGGACTCCAGGATCATGACCTGAGCCGAAGGCAGTCGCTTAACCAACTGAGCCACCCAGGCATATTGTCTAGGTCATCAAAAAATTACTTACTGATGTCATTTTTCTAATTGTGGTAAAAAACGACATAACATAAAATTTACTATCCTTATCATTTTAAAACATACAGTTCAGTAGTGTTAAATATATTCACATTGTTGGGCAACAAATTTCCAGAACTTTTTCTTCCTGCAAAACTGAAACTCTGTACCCATTAAACAGCAACTCCCCATTTCCCCCTCTCCCCAGTCCTGGTACCACCATTCTACTTTCTGTTTCTCTAAATTTGGCTACTTTGGATACCTCATATAAGTGGAATCATACAGTATTTGTCTTTTTGCAACTGGCTTATTTTGCTTCACATACTCTCCTCAAGGTTCATCCATGTTGTAGCATATAACAGGATTTCCTTCCTTTTTAAGGCTGAATAGTATCCTATTTCACATATGTACCACATTCATCTATCAATGAACATTTGGGTGCTTCCATTTTTTGTCTATAATAAATAATGCTGCTATAAATATGAGTGTGAAAATATCTCTTTGAGACCCTACTCTTTGGATATATAACCATAAATGGGATTGCAGGATCATATGACAGTCCTTTATTAAATCTTTTGAGGAACCTCCATACTGTTTTCCATAACAGTTGCACCATTCTACAATTTCATCAAGAGTGGACAAGGGTTCTAATTTCTCCACTTCCTCACCAACACTTTTTTTTATAGTAGCCATCCTAATAAGTGTGAGATGATATCTCATTGTCTTTTTTTTTTAAGATTTTTTATTTTAAATAATCTCTACACCCAGTGTGGGGCTCAAACTCACAACCCCAAGATCAAGAATCACATGCTCTACCAACTGAGCCAGCCAGGTCCCTCAATATCTCATTGTTTTTATTTGCATTTCTCTAATGATAAGTGATGTTAAGCATCTTTTCAGACGCTTGTTGGCCATTTCTGCATCATCTCTGAAGAAATCTCTATAAAGTCATTTGTGCATTTTTGTCATTAGGTTATTTGGTTTTTGTTGTTACTGAGTTTTAGGAGTTCTTTATATATTCTGGATATTAAGTCTTTCAGATATATGATTTGCAGATATTTTCTCCCATTCTTTAAGTTGCCTTCCACTCTATTGATTGTGTGTCATATTTATTGAGATCATGTTTAATTCAGATTAACCTGGGTGGAAATGAAATCTTTATGATGCTAAGTCTTGAAAGTGTCATGTGAAATGTAGCTCATTTATTGTATGAGAGGCAATAAGGAGGGTTGTTCAAGTCTCCTATTCCCTTGTTGATCTTCTGCTTAGTAGTTCTGTGTTGAAAGTAGCGCATTAGAGTCTCCAGTTATTGTTGTTGAATTATCTATGTCTTCCTCCAGTCTGTCATTTTTTGTTTCTTGTATTTTGGAGCTCTATTATCAGGTGCATATATGTTTATAATTATTACTTCTTTCTTTTTTTTTTTTTTAAAGATTTTATTTATTTATTTGAGAGAGAGAGTGAGAGAGGGAGAGCCCAAGAGGGGGTAGGGACAGAGGGAGAAGCAGACTCCCTGCTGAGCAGGGAGTCCGATGTGGGACTCGATCCTGGGACTCTGGGATCATGACCTGAGCCAAAGGCAGTCGCTTAACCAACTGAGCCACCCAGGCGCCCATATAATTATTATTTCTTTCTGACAGATTGACATTTTAACATAAAATGTCTTTATCTCTTGTAATAATTTTGTGTTAAAGTCTATTTAGAATGGTATTAATAAAGTTACTCCAGCTCTCTTCTGGTTAGTTGTTTTGATACATCTTTTCCAACCCCGTTATTTTCAACCTATTTCTTTTTTTAAAAAATATTTATTATTATGAGCTTACTTTATTTTATTTTTTTAAAGATTTTATTTATTTGACAGAGAGAGACACAATGAGAGAGGGAACACAAGCAGGGGAAGTAGGAGAGGGAGAAGCAGGCCTCCCACTGAGCAGGGAGCCTGATGAGGGGCTTGACCCCAGGACCCCAGGATCATGACCCGAGCTGAAGGCAGACGCTTAATGACTGAGCCACCCACGTGCCCTTATTTTCAACCTATTTCTGTCTTTGAATCTAAACCATGCCTTGCATATACATCATATAGTTAGATTATGTTCTTTAATCCATTCTGCCAATCTCTGCCTTTTAATTTGAGTATTTAATCCATTTACATCTAATGTACTTACTGATAAAGTAGGATTTATGTCTGCCATTTTGCAATGTGTTTTCTGTTGTATTTCCTCTATTCCTCTATTACTGCCTTTGTGTGTGTGTTAAATTGATATTTTCCAGTGTACTGTTTTAATTCTGTTATTGTTGTTACTGTATTTTTAAGTAATATTCTTAGTGGTTGTTCTGGGAATTAAAATTAATATCTTAATTTAAAACAATCTGGGGCGCCGGAGTGGCTCAGTCATTAAGCGTCTGCCTTTGGCTCAGGTCATGATCCCAGGGTCCTGGGATCAAGCCCCACATCGGGCTCCATGCTCGGCAGGAAGCCTGGTTCTCCCTCTCCCCCTCCCCTGCTGTGTTCCCTCTCTCGCTGTGTCTCTCTCTGTCAAATAAATAAATACAATCTTTAAAAATAAATAAATAAATAAATAAAACAGTCTAATTTAGGGATGCCTGGGTGGCTCAGTTGGTTAAATATCTCACTTCAGCTCAGGTCATGATTTCAGGGATCAAGCTCTGCATCAGGCTCCACACTCAGCAGGGAGTCTCCTTCTCCCTCTCCCTCTGCCCCTCCCCCCACTCGTGCACTCTTGCTCTCTGTCTCTCAAATAAATAAATAAAATCTTTTAAAAACCAATCTAATTTAGATGAATATCAACTTAATTTCAATATACACAAAACAATGCTTTACTATAGCTCCATTGCCTCAGTTCTCCTTTGTTATATCCTTGTCAATCACATTGTATTTTTACACATTACAAGCCCATCAACACAGTTTTATAATCACTGTGTTCATTAATATTTCTTTTTTTAAAGGTTTTATTTATTTGAGAAAGAGAGAGAGCCAGGGAGAGAGCATGAGCAGAGGGGAGGGGCAGAGGCAGAAGCAGACTCCCCACTAAGCAGGGAACCCAGTGTGGGGCTCAATCCCAGGACCCTGGGATCATGACCTGAGCCAAAGGCAGATGCTTAACCAACTGAGCCACCCAGGTGCCCCATTCCCATTAATATTTCTCATAAGAAAGATCTAACTTAAAGAAAGCTCACTAACAAGTGAGGAATTCTCTCAATTTTTATCTGAAAATGTTGTAATTCATCTCTCATTTATTTAATTTTTCAAGAATTTATGCTTCATGTTTTAAGGATAGTTTTGCTGGATATAGAATTTTTCTTGACAGTCGTTTTCTTTCACTACTTCGAATGTCATCCCACTATTTTCTGACTTCCATAGTTTCTGATGAGAAGTCAGCTGTTAATCTCATTGAGGCTCTCTTGTAGGTAATGAGTTGCTTCCTTGTTGCTTCCCAGATTCTGTCTTCAGCTTTTGACAGTTTGAGTATGATGTGTCTACATTGTGGATCTCTTTGAGTTCCTACTACTTGGAGTCCATTAAGCTTCTTGGATTGCAGAATAAGGTTTTTCACCAAATTTAGGAAGTTTTTGGCAATTATTTCTTCAAATATTCTTTCGGTCCATTTCCCTTTCTTCTTTCCTGTTGGGGCTTCCATTATGAATATATTAGTATGCTTGACGGTTTCCCACAACATCTTAGACTCTGTTCACTCTTCTTTGTTCTTTTTCCTTTCTGCTCCAAAACTAATCTCAACTGACCTATCTACAAATTCACTGATTTTTTGTTTTTGTCAATTCAGATGTGCTGTTAAGTTTGTCTAGAAATTTTTCATTTCGGTTGTCCTTTTCAGCTCCTGAGTTTTTTTAAAGTTTTATTTATTTGTTTGAGATAGAGACAGAGGGAGCACAAGTGGGGGGACGGGCAGAGGGAGAGGGACACGCAGAGTCCCCACTGAGTGGGGAGCCCAGTGAGGGGCTCAATCCCAGGACCCTGAGATCATGACCTGAGCCAGAGTCAGACACTTAACTGACTGAGCCACCCAGGTGTCCCACATTTCCTGAATTTAAATGTGGTTCTTTTTTTTTTTTTTAATTATTTGTATCTCTTTATTGATGTTCTCTATATGGTGAGGTATTCTCATACTTTTTTTAATTCTTTAAACATATCTATATTGGCTGATTTAAAGTCTTTATCTAGTAAATCTAATATGTGGGCTTCTTCAGGGACCATTCTTATTAATGCTTTATTTCTCATGTATGGGCCATACTTTCCTGTTATTTTGCACATCTCATAATTATTCATTGAAAACTGGGCATTTTAATAATACAGTGTAATAACTGGAAATCAGCTTCCCCTTCCCAATGTTTGTTGCTGTTAATCTTTGTTTACTTAGTGACTTTTGTGGACTAATTCTATAAAGTCTTGTCATGTGTGGCCACTAAAGTTTTTGTTCAGTTAGCTTAGTGGTCAGCTTATGATTGGACAGGCATTCCTAAATGCTTTAAACCAATTTGTCTTCAATCATTTGCCAAATCATTTGCTGCATATGTGTTGTGGCATGCCTTCAACGTTCCAGCAATTTACAACCCTGACTTAACTTCCTGCTTGTGCAGGTTTTAGAATCAGCCAGAGATAAGAGACTAGGGCCTTCTAAGATCTTTCCTGGACATGTGCTCTTCCCTGCACATGCACATGGCCTCCTAGATCTCCAGAAATATATGAAACTTCTCAGAGTGCCCCCATGAACATGTCATTTCCACTTTTTCCTTTAAAGTTTCCGGCCAGACTCTTGTTTTCCCCAACTAGTGTCACTGCCTCCAACCACAGCAATGTTAAACAATTGACAATGGTTGTTTTCAACAAACACCATGAGGATGGGGATTTTCCCAATAAGCAAAGCTCTGGGTCAGGTCAAATGACTACTCCCATGAATGGGGTTGTCAGGGAGCTGCCAGACAGATCAAATAGTGACAGTTGTCTGGGAATACACAGTGAGAAGCTCCACACAGTCTTATCCTTACAATGGCTACTAGGCAGCTAGTGTTCCCAGCTACCATGGTTGCAATGCTGCTGGTTTTCAAATCTACTGCAGAGCTAGAAAGAAGGGGATGGGAATAGGGCAAATTAAAATACTGCAAAGCTCTCTGTTATTAAGATTCATTAATTTCTCTTGAATAAATACTCCATGGATTGTGCAAAACTTCTGTTAATTTCCAAGTTCTGAAAAAGTTTATTTCAACAGCTTTTGCCTGTCTTCCTCTTGGTGTTATCAAGGAATGGATTTTCACAGGTTCCTTCCCTGCAATTCTCAGAGTTCTTTCTCTGCAACTGACACTCTTAAGTGTCAAAATCCAGGATTTTACACTGTTTCCTATTAAAAGTGATTTGGGGGCGTTGGTCCAGTATTCATCCAGTCATAGTAATTTTGACTCTTGAATTCCATCATGAATCAGTGAGCGCCTGCTGTGAGGATGGATGATGGATCACTGGGGAAAAACGGGAAAATTTAAACAATGATTCCTGCCCTCTGAGAGCTTACAGAGCAGTTGAAGAGATAAAACATAACTGTTCAAGCCTTTACCTATGATACAAGGAAAGAGAGATCAACGTAAAGCTTTAAGACAACACTGTCAACAGAACTCTCTGCAAGGATAGAAATGTTCTGCACCGACCCGTGTGGTAGCCAACAGGCTCATGTACCTATTGGGCACTTGAAATGTAGCTATTATGACTGAGGAACTGGATTTTTAATTTTATTTGATTTTAATTAATTCAAACTTAACCACATGCAGCTACCGTATTGGACATCACAGCTCTAAGACTAAATATTTTCTTGATTGGCCTGGTGTGGGAGTGGGTGGGGAAGATTCCCTGCTGTGGGAAGCCTGCGGTTCTCCTCCTCTGGCTCCCAGGGTGGACTGGAGCTGTGGGCTATGAATGCACTCTGGCGTGTCGTTATGCCTGGGGCAGAGTGGCTTTTGTAGTGATGTTGTTGAAACAGGTTGTGTCTGAGCCACCTGGCAGAGGTAAGCTTTAGTTTCCCCTGTTGTGGGCAAACTTAAACCCCAGTGTCTAGGTCAGGCACAACCTGACAAAGGCAATGATAAGAAGGGGTTGCAAGAACTGTAAAAGAATCAACTTTCCTTCTTAACCCAATGGTCAACGCAATATTCAGTTTTTTTTTCCACAGCCACAAAACAAGCTCACAATGGTGTCCACCTCCTCGACTCTTTCCAGTAGGGTTTCTTTGCTCCCACACTGATGCTGCAAGCACAGGCTTCTGTCTGGAGCCCATTCTGGCAATTCTCCTGGGTCCTAGAACCTCACTGCTGGGTCAGTGCCGAGGTGGGACTGAGGTTTCCCTCTTGCCTGCAGAATGAACTGCACTTCCTTCCCCACTCCACTCCTTGCAGAGCTGGGAGCCCTTGAGAGAGAGAGAGAGAGAAGCAGAGGGGGTTCATGTGAGATTCTCCCATGACCCCCAGGACTCCCCAAGCCACCCCTAGGGGGTGACCCAAGGACAAGGGTCCCCAAGCCACCCCTAATTCAGAACAGAGATTTAAGGGAAAACTACCGGGCAGCTGAAGCTGAGCTCAGGGTCAGAGTGGCCCCCACACTGAGGCAGGAGTGGAGCTATGGACAATGTCCCCAGAGGATATTGGAGGAGAGAAGAAGCATGGGCATGAGAAAGTCTGGGGGGACCATAACAGGTTGAGTGGGAGATGGCTAGCAAATCACCTGTCTGCAATTTGAATGATAAATTCTCTCCATAAAGTTAAGGGTTATTCAGAATTGGGAGAGGCAAGCCAACGTGGAATGTCTGGCCAGATGACTTGGATCAAGGCTCCCACCTCCCTCAGTTAAGTAAGATGTACTTATGCAGGGCCTGCCACGATATCATTTCTTACCCCAGCCCACCTTCACCCTGATTGCCCATCTCAGAGAACTAGCCTCGACAGCACCAAGAAAGTCAGTTAGAGCTAAAGGAAAGCTTCCTGACTCTGACCACGGTGAGAGATGAGCAGGAGAGGAGTCTGAGCCTCTGTCAGGGGTCCTGGGATGTCTGCGGCTGGGAGTGGAATGGTTTCTGAATGGGAAGGGGGCAACGCTCGGCCTTCTGTCCTCTCTGCCCTGGGTCGCTTGGCACGTTAAGGAAGGTGCCGGGCCTTACCGACCCCCAGCCTCTGCCTCTCACATGTTTCATAAATAGGAGGTGCCAAGGTTTGTGGCTTGGGAGCCTGGCTCACCCACCCAAAGCCAGAAGAACACACAGCTTCCTCTCTTCAGTCTTGGGACCCCTCTGTTCCCCTTCAGATCCCCAAATTACTTACAAGCACATCTCCCTCCTCTGTGGATTCCATCTGCCTGTCCATCTCCTCCGTCCGCCACCCTTCCCACCTTTTCTCTATCCCAGCTCCTCTTCTTGTTCTTCCCTTGGAGTCCAGCATCCTGCATTCACAGAGGATTCCCAAGGCTGAGGGGGGAGGTGTCATGCAGGGTGTGTGTGTGTGTGTGTGTGTGTGTGTGTGTGTGTGTGTGTGTGTGTCTGTCCACATGGGCACAAAATGGGCTTCATGCTCAGGTGACCCACTGTAACTGTGCTTCCACGTGGCCCTGCCGCTCCGCGTGGGGCACCCAGAGGCCTCCCATTAGCAGCCCCTCTACCCCTCCATCCCTCCCTCAGAGACGTGGAGTCACCACCACTCTTCATGGGCAGCTAGGGGCCCCATTGCAGTCTCTTTACCACCTCTCCCCCTCTCCTCAGGCCCCATGCCCAGCCCTGAGGTTTGGAGAGCCTAGTAAGTGCCCTATCAACATGTTAATCAAATTACTTAGGAGCTAAAATTGACGCTGTTCATTAATTATACAAGATTATGCTAATTGTGCATGCAAATGCATGCAGGGGAACAGAAGGTGTTCAGGCGCATGGTGGGCCATTAGCATAGAGGATGGGGTGCGGGTGCATTGGCATGCTAATGTATGCGCCCCGGCTATTTATAGTCCCCCAGCCCATCTGCACTGCAGCCACCTCTGCCCCAAGTAAGGATCATGGTGGGGAGCCCAGGTCCAGGCCTGGCAGGTGGCTGTGGCCCCGGGGACACTTGGCTTTGGCTGCTGCCCCAGGCCGAGATCAGGAAGTAGGGGGCACCACCCCCATCTGGGCCACCCCAACCGGGGCCTGGATCATCACCCCAACCCCCTCGCTCACCATCCCTAGGTGCCCACTTCCCTGGAGGCAGAATGCCTCCAAATGACACAGCCAATAAGGCGCCCTCTGCTGACTCCCCACCACCCAGCTTCCAAATCCCAGACCCTGGTCCACAGCTCTCCTGTTCTGTCTTGTCAGATGCCACCGGGAAAGTGTGCCATGCATGCCCCCAGGCCCTTTGGCAGGACTATTTATTCCCTTTGCCTGAAGGGCCCCTCCTCTTACTCCTCTTTCAGGGAAAATGCCCCTGGTCTTTCAAGGCCCCAAAGACCTGTAGGAGCCCTCCTGTCTCTGCCAGACACAGTGGCTGGCGCACTTACGCAGGGCAGCTTACACAGCTGGGTCCACCACTCTATCGTACTGACTGGACTTTAGGTTCCTCTCTTTCCTGCTGGATTGTAATTTCCTTAAGACCTTATTCACCTCTAGATTGCACTGCCTGAAACACGTAAGGTGTCAAATACATCTTTTTCAATGGGTGTGTTGAATGAATGAGGGAATGAATGGTCCAGCCATCTGGATCCTCCTCTGCCCTTGAGCTGGGGGCAGGGAGTTGCAGACAGTGACAACAGGGCACAGACCCTGCCCTGGAAGATGTTCTGTTTCTTCGGAGGCTCATGAGCTCAAAGGCAAGGCCTTTGGAGTCAAAATTAGCTGAGGATTCTCCCGGCCCCAATTCCCCATCCCAGGCTGTAATGTGAGCTTTGGACTTAGAAATAAATATCTAGTTTTATTCTACACTTTGCCCCCATTCTGCTTTGTCTCCCAAGGTAGTCACAGGACACTTGTTTGGAACACCCTGCCCCAACCCATGTATCCATTCCCATCACTTCCTCTTTCTTGATCTGTACTGTCCAATATGGTCGGTAGCCATGAGCCACATGTGACTATCTCAGTTTAAATTAAAATGAAACAATGGGGCGCCTGGCTGGCTCTCAGTGGAGCATGGGACTCTTGATCTCGGGGTTGTGAGTTCAAGTCCCACATCAGGTGTAGAGATTACTCAAAAGTAAAATCTTAAAAAAAAAAAACAATAAAAGTAAATACATTAAGATGAAACAAAATTGAAAACAGTTTCTCAGTCACGCTGACCACATGCCAGGTGCTCAGTAGCTACATGTGGCTAGTGGATATCATTTTGGGAAAAGCTCTCTCGGACAGCGCTTGTAATCTAGACATTACTAACAGTTTTCTCTCTGCAAGGGGGAACAGGGTTCCCACTCGAAGGGAGTCTCTCATGGGATGTGGGGAGGGCAAAGGTGGTGCAAAGCTGTGTGACCTGGTATCTTAGGATGAGATTCCTAGAAGCAGAGCTGGAGATGGGGTTGCTTGTGAAAGGGGTTTACTGGAGGAGAGCTCTGGGGAGAAAAAGAAGGGAACAGCATCCACAGGAGAAGCTTAGCAAGGAGACTGGGGTCTGGAGTCTGGCACCAGCCTGAGCCCTTGGGGAGTTCTGGAATGTGAAGAGCACAGGAAGTTGGTCCTCCGAGTGATTACAGTCTGTCTTTGGCTGAGGGCTGCTGGTGAGGGGCATATGCTTCTGCCTGAGGGTAACTTGAGGGTAGTGGGGGGCAGCTGTGAGCCCTTTAATAGCCAATGCTCACAGCGGCCGGGGGTAGGGGAATCCAGCAGGCACCCACCACCCTCTGGTACCTGGACACTGCTTTCCACCCCTGAGAACCCAGAGTTTGCGAGTGGACTCACATCACTCACTTCCACATGTTCCTTTATCTATGGAGTCGCTTCTGAGGAAAGCGCTGGGCTGGGGAGCTCTCCTTATGCAGTGGTGTCACCCCTGAGAAGTTATATATACATCAGATGTTTGCACCAGAGTCACATTCAATCCAACATTTGCTTCCTTGGTACGGATTATTCCATTGACAAGAAAGGTTCGTTTTAATTTCATCTAGAGTTGTTTTTACAGGGAGGAATAGAAAGCATTTATAGGAACAACGAGGAAGGCTAAGCTACGTTCAGGATGTGGTGAGACAGGTGTGCGAGCGAACTGCTCTTACCTTTCACTTAAATCATAGGTGACCGGGTCACGATGCATAACTACCACCCTTGAATTGCCCTATTAGCTGGATGACCACTGTCCACAGTGCTTCCTCTGGTCTTTTATTAAACTTTTTATAATGGAGAATGTTGAACATCTAGGCCAGAAGAGAATAATGAACCACCAGTACCCTTCACTGAATTTCAACAATGATCAATTCTTGGCTCATCTTGTGCAACTAGTCTTTAATCCTGAACACCTTCTCGGACTGAGAGCAGCAGTCAAAACAGCCAAAGGCCTCCAATTAGGAGCAAGGGGACCTGCGTCTCCTTTGCAACCTTGCTGAATTTGTGACCTTGAAGATATCGCCACGAAATGGCCAAACATATCCCTGTGCAGCCTGCCTCTCGGAGCTCCTTTTGAAGGAGGCTTGCTTGCCAGCCTCATGGCTGGGGCAGGGTTGGACTCTGAGAGCCCAATTAGAGGGAATTTTCCATGATTCTTGTCAATATCGATGGTTCATAGAGTCGTATCCAGACTTTGGCGTTTACTGTGACTTTGTAGTTTATTCTTGCTTACCCTTGGTTTCCTCATCTGTAAAGTGGGAATGATCACAGACCTACACCACCTCAGGGGTATGAGAGGATTAAACAAGGTAATGCCAACGATGAGCTCAGCAGAGTTCCAGGTGCTTGAGAGATTAGACCTGGATCACTTTTTACTTCCGTGTGTGTGTGTGTGTGTGTGTGTGTGTGTGTGTAGTTTTGTATTTTATTTGTAACTCATTCTTGTATTTTTGGTATTTTTCTTATAGTAATTCTAATGGCCTAATGGCAGGTCCTGGGACTTCACTTCTCTCTTGCTCCTCTTCCTGTGAGGCCCAGATAAGGAGACGTGCCCTCTTAGAGCCTCATGGCCACAGTGGGGCTGGCTCTGGGCACAAGTCCTGCACTGACCCAGAGAGCATCCTAAAATGCTCACTCTCCTTGGGGATACTCAGGTCAGCCAGGGCTATGCACTTGGCCTGGTCTTGCTTCCCCTTCCTCCTCCCCTTCCCCCCCTCCGCTCAGACCAGCCAAGGAAAAGGGGTTCCCGCAGGCTCACTTCCGGGCTCATGGTAGGGAGCTGCTCAGAAAATGCCCCTCCCCGAGGCTTATCCAGGCGTGGCTGGTGGGTGCTTCCCTGGTGACAAGCAAGGCTTCACAGCCTCTCGACCAAGTGCACATGCAGTCTTCTGCCTCAGGTACCTGTGGGATATCCCGGGCCCTAGAACTTGGTCCTCACTTACCCAGACCCTGCCAGGTTCTTTCTAGGGAAGGAGGAAGGGAGAAGAAATGGGGGTATGTAAAAAAAAACAAAAAAACAAAAAAACACTGGACTACAATTGCCAAGTTAGGGGCCGCCTGGGTGGCTCAGTTGGTTAAGTGGTTAAGCGTCTGCCTTCGGCTCAGGTCATGATCCCAGGGTCCTGGGATCGAGCCCCGCGTCGGGGTCCCTGCTCCGCGGGAGGCCTGCTTCTCCCCCTCCCCCTGCTTGTGTCTCTCGCTGTGTCTCTCTCTGTCAAATAAATAAATAAAATCTTTAAAAAAAAAAGAAAATGAGATATATTATTAGAAAAGCTAGTAAAAGTAAGTGAGGGTAGGGGCACCTGGGTGGCTCAGTCGTTAAGCGTCTGCCTTTGGCTCAGGTCATGATCTCCAGGTTCTGGGATCGCGCCCCATGTCGGGCTTCCTGCTCACGGGGAACCTGCTTCTCCCTCTCCTCCCTGCCTGTGCTCTCTCTCTCACTATCTCTCTCTCTCTCTCAAATAAATAAATGAGATCTTAAAAAAACAAACAATTGGCAAGTTAGCTACAAAGCTCGTTAATGTCCCTAGAACGATATAATTACAAACTTTAGGGCAAATTTCTCTACCAAACAAATTATTTACTTCTCCCAATAAAAATCATTTACATCTTATCATTTGCCTGCAAATTAGCACCACCTTTATAGAGTCTAGGTCCCAATCAATAGCAAATACAAGTCAAAGTTACGTTCCCCTAGGAGAATTAGGTAACACTTAAGTGGCTTTGTTAACGTAACACTGGAGAGCAGCATTGTCCAATATAAATATAATGCAAGCCACAAATGTCATTTTAAATTTTCACTAGTAGCCACATTTTTTTTAAAGATTTTATTTATTTATTTATTTGACAGAGGGAGACACAGCGAGAGAGGGAACACAAGCAGGGGGACTGGCAGAGGGAGAAGCAGGCTTCCCGCGGAGCAAGGAGCCTGATGCGCGGCTCGATCCCAGGACCCTGGGATCATGAGCTGAGCTGAAGGCAGACGCTTAACGACTGAGCCACCCAGGCACCCCTAGTAGCCACATTTTTAAAACAAGAAAAGGAACTGGTAGCATTAATTGTGACAATATATTTTATTTAATCCAGTATATCTAAAATATTATTTCAGTGTGTAACCAATACAACAGTGTTACTAGTCAGCTATTTGGCATTCTGTCGTATTTTTCCTAAGTCAGTCATTGAAATTCGGTGTGTATTTTATACTTACATCTCAATTCAAACCACATTGCAAAGGCTCAATGCCTCACAGGGCTAGTGGCTGCCGGATTGGATAGTGTAGCTCTAGATCAGTGCCTCTCAAATTTTAGGAGGCATCAGAATCACCTGGAAGCCTTATGAAAACACAGATGACTGGGCCGAACCTGAAGCATCTCAGTGGGTCAGGGTGCGGCCTGAAATTCTGCATTTCTAGCAAGTTCCCAGGTGGTGCTGATGCTGATGCTGAGCCAGGTGGCACACTTCGAAAACCACTGTTCCAGGATGACTTTGAAAGGACTCCTAGTCAGCATTTTGCCTTATTTTCAACTTGCGGGTAATTTTTCTTAATGCCCCTGAGGCTGGTGCGGGGTCGGGGGCACACTGCGGTAGCAGCAGGTTCTCTGCAGACTGTTTGCTTTGGCTCAGCCGTGGCTGGCTGGGAGCAGCCTCACGGACCACCACTTGGCAGGGCGTGAGAATCAGCAGCTCCACGATCGCTGACGTTGACTGGGTGCAGCTCTGAGCTAGAAGTTCGGGGAAGGAGATAGGGAACTGACCTTTGACACCCCCAGGGAGGGCCCAGGCCTTGAGTGGCTGCTTCTTCCTCAACACCACTCTGCACCAGGCTTAAAAACAGAGATGTTCTGGGGCAGGTCCACCGAGTTGGAGGTGTAGGCCGGGCCCTGGGGCTCCCAGGGAGGGGCAGTCCCTGAAGTCTAGAATGGCCAGACACGGCTGGTCAGACAAGTAGTGGGAACCGGTGTAGACCCAGGACAAATACCACCCATGACTTATTTCTGGAAGTGAGGGATACTGGAAAGAGAAAGGGAGGGAAGACTTGCCGAGGAAAGGCGGAGGGGGCTCCCCGGGAGCAGAGGGGCAAGGCTGCTCAGGAAACAGCAGTGAGGCCATGGGAGGTTGGAAATAGAGGACGTCCCAGAAGCTGTCCCTGGAAGGCGCCTCAGTAGCCATCAGCAGCTACTCTCCCGGTTCTCCTGGTGGACGGAGATGGAGGTTAGAGATGCCACAAAGTGAGTCAGCACCTGGGCCAGAGCCCACATCTCGGGCCCTATCTCAGGAACCCTTCTTCTGGACTCTGTAGGTTTGGGAGTGGGGTTCGGTGCAGTGGGCATGTGTGTGGATATGAGGGAAGTGCGTGTCTCCTTGGGGGACACTCCCATGCTTGCTTCATCAGGGATATCCAAGGGCTAGCCTTAATCCCAGCCAGGATAGAGACTGTTCCTATCCCGACATCTGCCCTCCTCCTTCTAGCGCCTTGTAAAGGACTGAGCCCATGAATGTGGAATTTACGTGAAGTGGTCTGCACCACGTGTGATGAGGGTGTCTATGCTTTATGTCATGTAAATGTGGGGCACGCGTAAGGTGGTTACTGCGGACACGGGTGACACCATGAGATGTCTCATAGGAACATAGGAAATAGTACTATGGCGGATTATGTGAGATAAATGGAGTGTCTGCACTGAGCAGGCATGCTGTTTGGGAGCAATTAAGGTGACTGCACTTTGGGGTGACCTTATGGGTAAATAGCGCATCTACACTGGGGTGACTACTGTTTGGGGGCATATAAGCTGTCTGCACTGCAGTGTATCCAGTAGGGGTGAATGTGGAGGGTCTACATGGTGGGTGTGCACTGTTTGGGGTCATGTGAGACACCTGCATCCCAGAATGCTCCTCTGTAGGGCTGTATAGAAGGTCTACACTACATGAAAGTATTTTCAGGGGCGGGTGTTCACTGGGGATGGAAATGTGTGTGGATGTAATGTCCCTATAGAAAGGAAAATGAGGGCGCCTGGGTGGCTCTGTTGTTAAGCAACTGCCTTTGGCTCAGGTCATGATCCTGGAGTCCCGGGATCGAGTCCCGCATCGGGCTCCCTGCTCGGCAGGGAGTCTGCTTCTCCCTCTGACCCTCTTCCCTCTCGTGCTCTCTTTCTCTCTCTCTCAAATAAATAAATAAAATCTTTAAAAAAAAAAAAAGAAAGGAAAATGAAGGGGGTTCCCAGAGGGTATTCACTGTGGGGGGGGGTTATGACAGGTGGTCATGTGTCAGCAGTGTGGACAAGAGGCCGCATCTCTAGGAAAATGACTGGTTCCCACTCCTAATGAGGGACTGCCCCTTGGGACACTTCAGTCCAGGGGTGGTGCCCACCCCTACCAACACTTGGGGACCTCCTCTCTGGGAACTCGCTTTTAGAACCTGTGACAAATCTTGCTCTGAATGTGAAGTTCATGCTTGCAGGCTTTGGAGGCAACTCTAGGGAGTTAAGTTGGATATTCAGATTTGGGGTTCAAAACCAGGGGGTGGTGGTAAAATGAGGATGCACACTGGCAGAGCTCATGGAATGGCCCAGGAGGCGGGCCACGTGCCAGGACCCCAAGCCCTGCAGACGTTAACCCTGCATGCCATAGTTTGTAAAGGGCGTCTCCCCAGATGCTCTCAGGGTCCTGTGGGGGCTAGGGCAGATGTCGATAGTATTTTGAGTTCACTAAGAGCACAAATCCAGAGTATTATCCTTGGTTACCTCCCTAGTGGCTGGCAAGGCTAAGGCCCCACCATCCTAGCCAACTGCCTAGAAGGACTGGAAGACCAAGGTCTCATGTGTTTGTCTAAAAACCAGTCTCATCACTGCATATACTGTGCTTTTTTCCAATTACTGTATGAGAAAAAGAAGATATTCAATGTGCATCTGTACGGCGTGTCTGACAGGTACACCCCGTGTGTGTGATGGGTATAGGCTCTGTCTGATGAGGTTGTTGCTCTGTGTATAACGCATGTAGAATACGTGCACGAGAGATCTGTTTGGGTCAGGTGTGCCATGGCTGGGAGTCTGCTATGTGTGAGCGAGATGTGTGTGCAAAACGGATTTGTTGGGGGGGGGGGAATCTGCTGCAAAGGAGGAAGGGCGATCTGCTTGCAATTTGTGATGACTCTATGGCATTTGCAATGACTGTATTTTGGGTAATCATATACAACATAAAGGATATATTAATAGATACACTGTTTCCGTGCATATACAGTATAGGATGGGCAGATGCTGCACGTGATGGGTATAGACTTTGTGTGGCAGTAGTATACCATACATATGTGATGACTACAGGCTGTATGTGGAATATGACTGTATATGCTCTGTGAAGGGTGTACCCTGAGTGTAGTGGGTATACACTGTGTGATGGCTGTATTTTGTGAGTGATAGTATATAAGGCATACACGGTATATATGATAGATGTATTATTATGAGTATGCATGGTGTGGGGGATAGTATACGCAGGAGGGGAATATGCTGTGTGATGCGGATGCACTGCATGTGTGATGCACATAGAGTATGACGTATATACGTGGTGTGGGATAAGTTTATGGGTAAGTGTGAGTACATACTGCAAATGGCATATACATTTTGTGGTGGGTATAACTCATGAGTAATTGGTATATATCGTGTATATATAACGGACATAGTATTTATGGGGACTATCCTTTGGGTGGGTGTGATGGGTATATGCTTTGTGGAATAAATAAGCACTGTGTGATCCTACGCTGGGGGCGGGGATGGATATTCTGTGTTGTGAATTAGTTGGGAAGGGTCTACTTGGTGTATATCAGGCATTTTGTATATACGCAGCTGGTGGTGGGAATAGGGGTTATGTGCCTTGTGTAAGCAGGTGGAGGGGAGTAACCCCGCTGGGAAGCGGCATGGAAGGGACCAGTTGGATCTTCATCCATTTCCAGACCCTCTACCCCAGCCCTTGAGCCCACCTACCACACCCTTTCAGGTTCTTCCTCAAGTTCTTCCTCAAGTGCAACCAGAACTGCCTAAAGAATGCAGGGAATCCCCGAGACATGCGCCGCTTCCAGGTGGGTCTGGGAGAGGGGTCCCCTTGCAAACCCACCCCTTCCTGATGGGCTGCGTGGGGAAGGCTGTGGTCCTGCCACCTTGGGGAAAGCCCCAAGGCAGATCTCTGCCCAGCCCTGTGCTTTAGGGCCCGGTGCCTGCTGGGGGTGGGGCAGCTCCATCTCAACTTATGCTGGCTGCCAAGGGAGGCTTCATTAGAGTCCCACTTAAGGAGATGCTAATTGTGACATTTTTACATGATTAACGACCCAGCTAATTTGCATAGCCTGAAGCAGAGAGCAGCTGCCCTTAGTACATCCCCAACCTGCACACCCCTCTCAGTGAAGGGTGGGAGGGAGAGAAGGAGGTAGCCCCAGTTTCCTCCCAAGGGTGGGGGCTCCTGCTCATGGTTTCTCAGGCTGATGCTGCCTCCCCCCTTAGTCACAACCCTCACTCCCACTTGCCTAAAACACATTCCTGCCTTGGAGCCCCGGGGATTCAGCCCGGGGTGCAAGTGTGCCCCAAAACAGTAGCCATTCTGCCCAAGGAGCCAGAGATTTTTTCAGGGCTCTTGATTTTTCTAGCTCCTGGGGGTCACTTCTCCTGGGCAGCCAGAGATGGCGCATCTGGGCTGTCACCTGACCTAGCTGCCCGCCCCACTCTCCCACCAGTTCAGCCCCAGGTGGGGGTGGGGTGGGGGAAGCTCTTTCCCATGCCCATGACTCTGAGCTCCAGCCTCCAGCCACCCTGGCCAAGTTGCAAATTGCCCGCCACAGTCCCCTGCAGGGAGCCCCTGAGGGCTTCAGCCAGGCAGGCCTCTGCTCTCCTTGCAGGTGGTGGTGTCCACCACGGTGAGCGTGGACGGACACGTGCTGGCCGTGTCCGACAACATGTTTGTGCACAACAACTCCAAGCATGGTCGCAGGGCGCGCCGCCTGGACCCCTCTGAAGGTCAGGACCCCGGGCCCAGGCCCAGCCAGCCCCCAGTCCCACCTTGGGGCAGGCCCTTGACCTGTCTCCTCTCCTGCCTCCCAGCGGCCACCCCCTGTATCAAGGCCATCAGCCCTGGGGAGGGCTGGACCACAGGAGGCGCCACCGTCATTGTCATCGGCGACAATTTCTTCGACGGGTTGCAGGTCGTGTTCGGGAACGTGCTCGTGTGGAGCGAGGTGGGCCACCCCCCCGCCAGTCTCCCTCGGGGCCTCGCGGCTGGGCCCTCCCCTCGCCCCGGGCTGGAACCCGCAGGCCTCCCCTCTCCCCTCGCAGCTCATCACGCCCCACGCCATACGGGTTCAGACGCCCCCGCGGCACATTCCCGGGGTGGTGGAGGTGACCCTGTCCTACAAGTCCAAGCAATTTTGCAAGGGAGCCCCGGGCCGTTTTGTCTACACAGGTAAGGAGTCAGGCGGGGGAAAGGGGGTGGGGGCAGAGAGGACTAGGGTTGCTGGAGGGAGCCCCCCCCGCCTTGCACCAGAGCCGGGGTCTCTGAGTTAGCCAAAATCTAAGCTGCGGCCACTCCCGCTAAGCGGCTGCTCTGCCTCCTCCCCACCGGAAGCCCTTGACCCCTCCTCGCACGGGACCTTCTTTCACTGAGCTTCTTAGTTTCCCTCTTTGGCCTGACTCTTCAGTCCCCTCCCAGGCTTGGAGTCTCTGCCCTGCGGGGACTTTCTCCCTGCCTAGGCCCTCCTCTCCTGGGCACTGCCCCCCCCCCCCCCCACACACACACTCCCCGGCGTCTAGAATATCTCCAGCAGGCACCTCTATTTCAAAGGTTCCCCCAAATAGACTCGATGCTCCCCAATCTACCCTCGGTCTCTTGGTTCCCCAAGCCACCCGTCTTCCCTCTGTGTGGGCATAAACACACACACACACACACACACACACACACACACACACACACA
>NW_027397091.1:761156-784058 GCF_003265705.2 Callorhinus ursinus
AGTCCTTGCAGGAAGCCAGGGCAAGAAGTGAACACAAGACAGGAATGTAGAATCCCCCATCCCGGCTCTAATTTGACCACTGGCCAGGACCTTCTCCACCTTCCTCCTCCTCCCTGCCCCAGCCACCCACTTCTCCAGTTCTCCTCTCCGAAGATAATCTCCTAGCCCTTCCCTGCACTGTTCTGGACACTTGGTAGTGATCCTAACTTATTGCTAGGGAGTCACAGTCTAAGGGGAAAGGGGGTGGGGGTGGCCGTAGCTGGGAACAAAGTGTGAGGTGGGTGAAGTTACAGGTGGAGGGGAGGCAGTGTGGGCTTAACTGGACTAAGCTAAGACTGCTTGGATGATTAGGGAGGTAGAGCTGGGGAAGGAAAGGCAGTGCTGGAGAAGGAATGGCAAATGCAAAGACCTGGGAATGAGTGCTTTATATGTCGGGGAAAACGGAAGGAAATTCACTAAACCTGGAGTTGGACATGAAGAAAGTGGGTAGGGCTTTGAGGCTTGGTGAGTTGGTCCAGGCCAGGCTGGAGGAGGAGGTCGTGGGGTGCCTAGTCAGGAGTCTGCCGCCTAGCCTGCAGAGCCCTGAATGTGGGCCAGTCCCTTCCCCGGGGCGCACGCAAACTTCTAACGATCAGATGCTGCTGAGAGTCCACCTGAGCTCTGATAAATGGAGACTGTTGGAGTTTTAACTTTTGTAATTGATATGTTACTTCTGGTAATGCAGACAGAAAACTCTCCCTCCAGTCCTGCCCCTAGGAATATAGAAGCTAATAAGTCTATACCGTTGCCTTTTTTCGAATCACAGATGGGATGGTATAGTGCTTGTGTGTTAATGCCAAGCACCTGGCACAGGGCCCGGCTCAGTAAATATTTGTTGAATGAAGGAGCAAAGAAAGGAACTGAGGACACTCCGCGAACCGAACCTCGCTGACCCGTGTGCCCGGACTTTTGGGCTGGGCTGGGTGGAGGGGGTCTGCAGCGAGGCTCCCCGACTGGTTGCTGGCGGGCTTGGCCCTGCGGGGGGCGCTGGGAGGGGGTCCTCCAAACGCCGCCCTTCTCCCCAGCCCTGAATGAGCCCACCATCGACTACGGATTCCAGAGGCTACAGAAAGCCATCCCCAGACACCCTGGAGATCCCGAGAGGCTGCCCAAGGTACCCAGAGGGGCGCAGGGACCGGGGATGAGGGTGACCCGTGGCCCGGGGGCGGGGGGGGGCGGGGGGAGACGCCCGACCCCTCGGCCGCCCCCAGGGGCTGGCCCTCCGTCCCGCTGTGTCCTCCCCCAACCCCCAGGAAGTGCTGTTGAAGCGGGCGGCCGACTTGGCGGAGGCCCTGTACGGAGTGCCCAGCAGTAACCAGGTATGGCGCCTCCGCCCGCCTCCTCGCGCCGCCAGGCCCGGGGCTGTCCCCCTCCCGGCGCCTGCGGCTGCCCCGGCCGTGCCCCGCTCTTGTCTTCGCAGGAGCTCCTCCTGAAGCGCGCGGCGGACGTGGCCGAGGCTCTGTACAGCGCCCCCCGCGCGCCCGCGCCGCTCGGACCCCTGGCCCCGAGCCACCCGCACCCCGCCGTCGTGGGCATCAACGCTTTCAGCAGCCCGCTGGCCATCGCGGTCGGGGACGCCACGCCGGGCCCGGAGCCGGGTGCGTCCCGCCGCCCCCCGCGCGCAGCGCCCCCCACCGGCGCCCGCGCGCGCTGCGCGCCTGACCGCCCTCTCTCGCAGGCTACGCGCGCAGCTGCGGCAGCGCGTCCCCGCGCGGGTTCGCGCCCAGCCCCGGCTCGCAGCAGAGCAGCTACGGCAGCGGCCTCGGCGCCGGCCTCGGCGGCTACGGGGCGCCGGGCGTGGCCGGCCTCGGCGTGCCCGGGTCCCCTAGCTTCCTCAATGGCTCCACGGCCACCTCGCCCTTCGCCAGTGAGTGTCCCCGGCCCGGGGAGCTGCATGGGGCTCAGCCCTGCCCCCTCCCAGCCCAGGGTGGGTGGGGGGCTTCCGGCGACTGTCTCACCACGGTCGACCCTGGCCTGGCCCTCCGGAGCCCGGCCAGCCCTCTCCGCGTGTGACCTGTCTCTGCCGTTGGACGCTCGCCCCTCGACCCCACCCCTCGGCGGCGCCCCGGGCCCTGGGGCCGGAGCAGTTCTCGCGCCTTTAGTCTCTTTGCGGATTTCAGCTGCACGCCTCGTTTCTAGCCCTCCCTTCCTCCTACGGGGGGACAACTGGCTGAATCCTGGCGGACCGCCACTTTTCTATCTTACGCCAGGACTTTGGGAGGAGGCTAGCGCCCCCTGCCGGGGGAACTAATGGCTCAGTCCAAATGGGCTTCTACGGGTCTGAAAAAACGGGTCGGAGGAGAGATGGGGCTCCCTGCAATCAGCTCGGGAAGAGCGAGCAGGCGAAGTCTGCGTGGTCAGACAGCTGGATTCAGGGTGTGAAAGTCCAAATCAGGAGCAGGCTGACATTCAGCAAGTCACTTTATTTCTTTCAACTTCAGTTTCCTCTCTGTAAAATGGGATCAGTATCACCCTGCCTGGGGTTGTTCCCTGATCTGAAGCAGCCACTGTGCATGAAGTGCCCAGACTTAGAAAGAGTGTGTGATTTCACATCCTAGGGACTGCTCTTTCTGGCTGTGGGTTTGAGCCTGATTCTCCTGGTGGCCTGGGCTCAGCATCTGGGACCCAAAGCCCCATATGCCCATGTTTACATAAGCCATGAACCTCTGCTGTCAGTACCTACACCCCTGTGTCTCCTGGCCCTCTGCTCAGGGCAGGCTCCACTTCTCCCACTTCCTTCAGATCTGGGACAGCATTCTTAAAGACTCTCTGGGAGCCCCTTGAATTTTAAACTGGTAGGGTCTGGACTACCAGCCCCACTCCTCCACCACATACACACACACACACACACACACACACACACACACACACACAGTCCAGTCAGAAGTGGGGAACATATTGCCCCAGGGGGCAGAAGCCACCCCATCTGGGATCTCCCCATTCAGCCAGAGGATCAAGAATTCTAGAGCAGCTTGAGCCCTGCTTCCAGCATCAGCTGGGAACACCCTGGACTTGCCTAAGGGTCAGTCCCATCTCGTGAACAGGTCTTACCCAGGTCCCCATCCCATTCCCTGTGTCATTCTCATTGAGTTTGGCAGGACATGCCTGAAATGACATCCAGAACTGCCCCAGCCAGAGGGTCTGGGACTGTCTGCTTGGGCCTCCCCCTTGGTCTTCTGCTTTGGCCACCAGCAACTCCCAGTTTGACCCACAAATCCCAGTACTACCCAAGCTACAATATGTGGCTGTGAGCTCCCAGCCTTGGGAGATACAGTACATTTTCTGGCATTCGTCTCAAGCCCTCCACGGAGCTCCATGGACCTCATCAACTAGCCGTGAGCACTGTCTTAAGGAGATGGTGCTCCATGAGGCTGAGGACATTTGGAACAGGGGTAGCTGTTGAAGGCATCACTTTATCAAAGGGGGAGGGGGTGCTCTGATGCCAAAGGCAGCCTTCTCAAGCTATTGGTTTCTTTCAGGAAGCCACCCCATGACTTTCACCCCCACCCCATGCAGGCTGCTTGGATGACACTCAAATCACAACCTTATTGGTATTCAGAAGAGAGAGGCAGGGAGCCCGGGTTAGATGAAAATGTAGAAAGGAGGATCCAGAGGTGCCCGAAGCCCCCAGGATAGGAGGCTTCAGGAAGGAGGGGCAGCCAGAGCCTGTGTGCTAGAGGCTCCCTGGCCATTCCCAGGAGAGCAATGCACAGCCCTGGATGGCCCGGAGGTCTCGAACAGGAAGACGCAAGGATGTGGATCTCTGTGTTTTTGTTCAAAATTGACTGGCCGGAGGAGGGAGATATAGGGAGGCCTCCAGGCCCCGACTAGGGGTGACAAGGACCTGTATTAAGCTGGCAGAGAACAAAGTGCCCAGTGGGGGCAGATGGTAAGGGAGTGGGGTTGGTAAGGGAAACATATGTGTGGAGGAAGTTAGGGTACTTGTGTGAGTTGAGATCCTGGGCAGAGAGGCCTTATAACAGGAACCTGTGTGTACCCCTCCAAACATCCCTGACCTCTTGCTCCAGCTCTGCTATGAACCCTGATCTTTGACTCTTAACTTTGGTACCCCAAGGCCCACAAATGTTCCTTAGCATCTCAGAATCCCAGTGGCTTTCAGCAGGAATCCTGATCTATTCCTATTCTATTCCGTCTCTTCCACATCTTTCATCTTTGGGGACACCTCCCAGTATTTGGTTTTGTTCAGTGTTCTGGTTTTGCTTTGATTTTGACCTAGTCTGGCCCTGTCATTTCCAGCCCCAGGGAAGGGTCTTTAGAACCTCCCTGAAAGACAAATGCTGGCCCAGGACCCCAGGGACTCCTAGCCTGCCTCCAGCCCCTGCCTGGTATTGGTCTCCCCAGGACCATCACAGCAGCCCCCTAGTGAGGTCTGGGCCTGGTGCCTGGGTCAGCAGCCCACCTGGGGCCCACCACCCGTGCCAGGGCCCCAACCGAGCTGCTCACTCTGGTGCTGTCTCCCTGTTGTGTCTCCCACCACCTTCCCTGCTACGCCTGCCCCCCCCCCCCCCCCCCCCGAGTCATGCCCTCTAGCCCCCCACTGGCCGCTGCCTCCTCCATGTCCCTCCCGGCCGCTGCCCCCACCACCAGCATCTTCTCCTTCTCGCCTGTCAACATGATCTCCGCTGTCAAACAGAGGAGCGCCTTCGCCCCCGTGCTGCGCCCACCCAGCTCCCCACCCCAGGCCTGCCCGAGAGCCCACGGAGAGGGACTTGCAGGTGGGTGACCCGTGCTGCCCCGCTATGGCCTGGTGGAGCAGCTAGGCTTCCGGCACTCACCCCGTCCACATCTCACCAGAGCCTCGTGCTGGTTGGCCAGGTATCCCTGGAGGGTGTAGAGCAGGGAGCTCTGCCGGGGACCCAGGAGGTCCATCTGGATCCCACATCCCTGGGCCCCATCGCTTGGTGTCGTCACCACTCTGAGTACTGTCAGTTGGCCACTTGACCACGGAGAAGACTCGAATCCCAGTTGGAGAAGGTCTAGGAACCCCTCCAAGGCCCCATCCCCACCTGGTTGAGCCCAGAGCAAAGACCCCACACTCAGAGCTGGAGAAACCCCACACAGGCTGCAGGCCTTTGACCTGGGCCTCCCAGCATCCACTGGAGGGTAGCACGCACCGCTGTGAGGGACTGGGTCACTCAGCGGATGGAAGGGGACTGACTTTAGATGAGGTTTAGCCCAGCACCCCCTCCCCCATTTTTATGGATGTGGAATTGAGACGATGTCACCCTTACCACATGCTATTAGTGAAATGGTTGTTGTTTGTCAGTTATCAATCTCCTTCAAGTCAACATTCAACTTAACAAAGCCTGGGCCCTAGCCAGTAGTATAGAGTGAGTCAGGGATCACATCCCCCCGAATAAGATGACTCAGGGTGGGCTCATTAGATAATGCTCTAGGATGATTTCAAAGGGCACACGGGCTTTTTTTTTTCCTTTTTTGCCTTGTTTCCAAGTTTTGTATAATTTTTCTTAACCCAAGTGTGTCTGGAGTTTAAAATGTGAGTTTTGAGGAGCAGAGCGCCACCGATTTCTCCCACCAGCAGAGAGAAAACGTGGGGGCGGGGGTTTCAGCGGGGGAGAGGATGCTGGAAGTGATGAATTTCGTGCACGTCTGGGAGGGAGACAGGCCACTGCCACGGGAGGGGTCCGTACTCCAAGAGGCTGACCTCCTCTGTTTCCTCACCCTGGCACAGGCCCTGCGGTGGAAGCAGGGCTGGGAAGAGGAGCCCAGAGTCATCTTTTTCTATTAAGGCAGTGAGACATGAAGGACCTGGGGTCGCACCTCCTAAGAGGCCTGAGGGGTGCGCCTCACCTAACTGTCAGCAGTGCCCGCCAGGCCAGGACAAGGAGCGGCCGAGCACCTGCCAGGCTCTCCGTAGCTCTGCCCTCAGGAAGGGCCATATGCCCAGCGTGCTGTCCCCAGCCCAGAGGCACACAGGCAGATAAGGTCCCCAGGCCACACGTAGCTTATGGTTTGTCTCTTTGCCTACCACAGACCAGCCTTTTGAGGATTCCGACAAGTTCCACTCTTCAGCCCGGGGGCTTCAGGGCCTGGCGTACTCCTAATCACGGTAGGTCTCTGGCTGGGCCTTGCTTCCTCCCCTGGCCCTGCATAGACTCTACAAAACACTTTAGCAAGGATGGGGCCCTGGGGTCCGAGTCTCCCTCTCCAGGGCCTATCTAGACAGCTGTCAGGGCCACACAGCCAGCCCCCTCCTGCCCCCGACCCACGATGGCCTAAGCTGAAAAGGTGGAGAGAAGGGGTTTCCTGTCCACTTACAGCCAGCCTTTTTCCAGGACCTTCTCTCCCTCTCCCCACCAGGTCTGCAGGTGTTGCCCCCACTGAGCCCGGACTGGAGGTCCCTCTGGGATACACACTCATGTCCTGGACGGCAGCACAGAGAGATCCAGACCCAGGGCTTCGGGCAGACATCCACCCCAACGCCTGAATAGGCCTCCTGTGCTTGAGGCCTCCCGCCCCACAGGCTTCTCTCACCTCCCTTTCTCGGGGCTGGTCGGAAGCCCTAGCACTGTGCTGATGCTCTTGGCAGGAGAGCCTCCCGGGGAGGTACCGGGATGCTGGGCTTTCCTCACTGGGTCAGTTCCTCTGGAAGAGCTGGACCTTGTGCAGACCGGACCCTGAGGTGACAGGAGCAGGGGGTGGGGACCGTGGGAAAGCGGACAGCTCAGGGAGAGGTGGCCTGGGGAGGTCCTGTTGGTGTCGGACCCATCTCAGCTGGCCCAGCATCCCGACTTCTCTCCAGGGCAAGGCGTGGTGCCCGGCAGCCTCAGGAGGCCTGCCCAGGCTCCCATGGAGCTTCCAACGGCTGCTCGACCCCCGTGGCTACCCCCTTTGAGGCCTGCACACTCACGCTTGTCGCATTATGAATCCCACCGGGGGCTTTTGGCACGGAGGGTGCAGAAGAGGGAGTGCCAAGCCCCCTGAATTGTGGGTCTTCCTCCCGATGGCTATCTCATGGACTCTGGCCCCCCACACACATGACTCCAGCTGGCCCCATGGTACCATGCAATGGGCCTAGCTGCCCCTGGCCTCATATTCCAATCAGCTGAGGTTGGAGAAAACAGAACAATAAACACAGCTTCAAGTGGCCGGATGGCCTCTCTTGCCTGCTTCCTTGGCGTGGGTCTGCTTTTCTCAGCGCTTCTGCGGCGCTCCTGGGAACCCTCCCAGCCATGCCCCTGTGCAGCCTTCTTGCACCTCGGGCTTTTTCAACAGCCCCAGAGTTGAGCAAGTATTACCTGCCCCATGTCTGCTCTCAGGTACTGTTGGGGGTGGTGGGCAGGCTAGTAGGCCTGAGGACCTAGGAGCTTAGGTGGGCTCCACCCCAGGAGCTTAGACTGGGAGCACAACCTGGCCACTGAGGACTCAGTCCCCCGGCTGTCTGGCCAGGACCAAGGCAGGGGTTGCCAGAGGACTGCCCGGGAATGAGAAGAGCACAAGCAAAACGCTGTTCAGTTGCCCAGAGGCTCGGAAGTGAGATCCGTTCTGAACGGAGGTTACGGGGCCTCACCTGGCCAAGGCAGGACAGGGTAGGGCAGCTTTTGGTCCTGAGGTTGCCTATTTGAGCAAATCCCAACCACCCCCTTCCCCAGGTCTAGGCACCTTTGGCTCTCCTGTCTCAGACTTTGGGAGGAGGGGTAGTAAAGAGGCAAGATTTTCAGGCTCATTTACCACCCTCCCCCCTTCTGGAATGAATCCCTGCCATCCCCTGAGATGTGTCCCCTAGATCCCAAAGGTCTGGCTAGCTGACTCTGGAAGCCACTTTTTTGACCCACTGTCCGGGGAGCCCAGCATCCAGCTCCAGGCCTCAGGCCTTACTCTCTTCCTGGTGGTCCTCCTTGGCTCTGGCCTCTGGAAACTCTGCAACCCATGGCCCCATGCCCTGCAGTCCTCTGGGCAAAATACACTTGCCAAAGCAGATGGGCCCTTCGTGTCCTTCAGAGGCCTTCACTTCCTTCTCTTGTGTTCTTGGCCAATACCAGGGATTCAGCTCACTTGGGGCCCAATGGGATAGCCTTCTGTTCATCTCTGTGCTCCCCTGGCCTCCCGCTCAGCTCTTGCTTCCAGTCCATGTTGCAGAGCCCCAAAGCCTGCCAGCCCGCACCCTGCTCCAAACAGGCTCCGAGCAAGTCCCATGGCCCAGCCCCCCCCCCCCCCCGCCCCAAGGCTGAACACCTGCAGAACCGTAATCTGCACTGGATGCAGGTGGTAGCTGGGTAGTGGTCACACTCTGGTTCCTGGGGTGGGTCAGGTGCATGGTTGCTATAAATGAGACGTGAGATCTGGCCTCAAAGATTTCAAAACTGTGCTCAGGCCACCATCCAAGTCAACACTGCCCACCCCCTCATCCACAGAAGGCAGGACTAAATCAGTGACTAAATGTTTGCTTTGAACCGAATTGTGTCCTCCCAAAACTCATACACTGAAGCCCTAACCCTTCCCTCCATGTGGTGGTGTTTGTATATAGGGCCTTTAAGGAGGTGATTAAGGTTAAATAGGGTTAGAAGAGTGGGGCCGTAATCTGATCAAGTTGTGTCCTTGTATGAAGAGGAAGAGACTCCAGAGTTCTCTCTTCACTATGTGAGGATACAGCGAGGTGTCCCTCTACAAGCCAGAGAGAGAGTCCTGACCAGGAACTGAATCAGCTGACACCTTGATCTGGGACTTCCAACTTCCAGAACTATGAGAAAATATATTTCTGTTGTTCAAGCCACTCCGTTTCTAGTATTTTGTTATGGCGACCCAGGCTGACTAATACAGTGTTCTTTCCTACGTGTCTTGGTTTGGGTTCCCCTAGAAGGAGAACCTGAGGCAAGTTCCCTGCGGGAGAGCTCTGGGAGACCGTATAGAACACACCTCAGAGCTCTCCCACCCGAGGGGTGGAGAATCTGGGATATTGATCTTCCAGCCCTCATCTGCAATTGCCTGAGAACTGCTCCCAGGAGATTAGCCTTCTGGCACATCTGGCCTGCCCTCCCACCTGCAGAAGAGAAGCCACCAGTTAGGGTTTTGTTATAGGATGTTGCAAGTAAGTACCGGAACCGAACTGTTAAGTCCAAAGGGATATGGGCAAGGCACCAAGAGCCTCTCCTGCTAGCCCTTTGGAGAGAGAGCATCTCCAGAAAGTCCTCTGCCTTCCTCCCACATATGTTTTCCAGCAGAAGCAGGCTGCACCCTACCCTGGGGACCTGGCAGCCTTGGGGGCTGCATTTAGCTCAGACAGGACCCACTGTGGACAGGCTCCACTGACTCAAGCGAAGGTAGGCAGCAGCTTTGACAAGCCCTCCGGCTGACTATTCTGCAAAATACCCTTCTCCCCGACCCCCACCCATGTGGGTGGGGTCCTTCTTTTTCCCAAAAGAAAAATCTCCCAGAAAAATGGGAAGTGCCATGCATCGGGGGGAAAGATGGTCTTTTCAATAAATGACATTGAGTCCACTGGATATTTACATAAAAAATTAAACTGGACCTCTGCCTCACACCATACACAAAAATTAATTCTAGGTGGACTGTGGATCCAAATGTGAAAGCTAAAACAATAAGCTTCATGCCTTTGAAGACAGACTAGAAGCCCTTTGCCAGAGTAACCTCCAAGGTCTGTCTTCCCACTGCATGATCAATTTTAGAATGAGGCAGACAGGGGCGCCTGGGTGGCTCAGTCGGTTAAGCGTCTGCCTTCGGCTCAGGTCATGATCCCAGGGTCCTGGGATCGAACCCCATATCAGGCTCCCTGCTCGGTGGAAAGCCTGCTTCTCCCTCTCCCACTCCCCCTGCTTGTGTTCCTGCTCTCTCTCTCTCTCTCTCTCTCTCTCACTGTCAAATAAATAAAATCTTTTTAAAAAATAAAAGAATGAGGCAAACATTCAACATGTTTGAGGTGGTTCGAATGGACCCCCAAATATCTTTTCTCTTTCCTAGGATGACTTCTCTGAATAGGAAAAAGTTCATACATCACGGGATCTTTCTCCCCTAGAAAAGGCAGGCTCTTCACAGTGATTCTCTGAAGCTCCTAGCTCTTTTTTTTTTTTTAAGATCTATTTATTTATTTTGAGAGAGTGAGAGAGAGAGAGAGAGCGCGCGCACGCACATGAGAGGGGGGAGGGCCAGAGAGAGAAGCAGGTTCCTCGCTGAGCAGGGAGCCCGATGCAGGACTCCAGGATCATGACCTGAGCCGAAGGCAGACGCTTAACCGACTGAGCCACCCAGGCGCCCTGAAGCTCCTAGCTCTTGAGCCTGGAGTGGCCCTCTCCTGCCTTCCTACCCACACCTATACCCTTGAGCTTCCTTCCTCTGCCACCACTCAGTGGCGGTAACAGGACCCATCGGAGGATAGAAGGAAATGAGCCACCTCCTGGAGGCTGCCAGGCTTTAAGACTGATGTTCACAAGAACCCCAACATGCGGGTCCTAATGGGTGTGCAGCAATGACCATCCGTATGGACCCATCCTCCTATTACTTCCTGAACATTCCCCTTCTCTTCACTCTCATTGTGAGATTTTGTTTAATTGTTTTTATTTAACTAATCTCTACACCCAATGTGGGACTCGAACTCATGACCCCAAGATCAAGAGTCGCATGCCCTTTTGGCTGAGTCAGCCAGGCTCCCCTCATTATGAGATTTTTACCAGAACTTCTTAACTGAATGTAGTCTAAGTTATCAATTTTTCTTTGTGGTTAGTGCTTTTTGTATCCTTTTAAGACATCTCTACCTAACTACAAATCAAGAAGATATTTTTGAGTATGGTATGAGCTAGAAGTCGTTTAATTATTTTTGTATGGATAGTCAGTTGGCTCAGGCCCATTTATCGAAATGATCAACTTTCAACCCTGCCCTGCAGTTGGCACCTTTATCATGAATCAAGCATATATATACATATATATATACATATATATATGTATATATATGTATATATACATATATATATGGGTCTGTTCTGGATTCTCTATTCTGATCCACTGGTCTTTTTATCTTTACACTGATACTACACTATCTTAATTACTTTAGATTTGTAGTAAGTTTTTATATCTAGTACAGCAAGTTGTCCAACTTAGTTCTTCATGATGATCTTGGCTACACTTGGTCCTTTGCATTTCCAAGTAAATGGGATAATCAGTTTATTAACTTCTATTTTTAAAAAACCTACTGAATTTTCCTTGACATTGCATCTGTAAATTTATAGATCAGTTAATGGAGAATTGAAGCCTTTGATATATTGAGTATCTCAATCTATGGATATTGTATATTCCTTCATTTAGTTCTATCTTTTAAAACTTCTCTTGATAGTATTTTTTTAAGATACTTATTTATTTATTTATTTATTTGACAGAGAGAGAACACAAGCAGAGGGAGAGGGAGCAGCAGGCTCCCCACTGAGCAGGGAGCCCGATGCGGGGCTGGATCCCAGGACCCCGGGATCATGACCTGAGCCGAAGGCAGTTGCTTCACCAACTGAGCCACCCAGGCGCTCCTCTCTTAATAGTATTTTATAGGCCTCTGTCTCACACATCTTTCATTTATTCCTCAGTATTAGGTTACTTTATGCTATTATAAATAAGTTTCTTAATTTCACTGTTTGTCATGCATATACAATTGATTTTTGAACAATAACCTTATATCCAGCAACCTTGCTTCACTCACTTATAGTAATATTTTATCCATAGGTTATCTCGGATTTTCTTATCTACAAAGGACAGTTTTATCTCTTCATTTACAGTCCTTGTTTCTTTTTCTTGCCTAAATACACTGGTTGGACCCTTAATTCATTGTTGAATAAAAGGAGTAATAGCGGACATCTTTGTTTTGTTCCTGATCCCAAAAGGCGAACTTTGACTTTTCACCATTAAGTATCATATTTGGTTTTATAGATATCCTTTTATTCCTAATTTTCTTTTAAAATTTTATACTCTGAATAGATGTTCAGGTTTTATAAAGTGCTTTTCTGCATATATTGAGATGCTCACATGACTTTCTCCATTATTTTGTTGAACGTGCTGAGTGACATTCATTACACGTCTAATGTGAAACCATTGCATTAACTGTCTAATCACGTGTTTAATGGTAAACTCCCATCCTTTACCCAGGAGATACCATTTGTTACCAGGGAGTCCATTCCCTCTCTCCCTCAGTCTCTCTCTCTCTCTCTCTCCCCCCTCAACCCCTCTCTCTGTCTCTGTCTCTGTCTCTGTCTCTCTGCTACTCTCCCAGAAGGCACTCATTGGCCCTCACCTTCCCCACTTCTCAGGAAATTAGGCTTCTGGGAAACAAAATGCAGAGACCAGCCGACCACCCTGGTACTTCACCCTGCCATGCTATCTTCTGGGAGCAGGGCTGCAAACACAAGAACAAATGTAAATTAATGTCTCACTAAGTCATTCTACCTCCACTCTAACCGGTCTCTCCCCAGCTGGACTCTGGGCTCTGGGTCCCCTGTACTGGGGTTCAGAAGGGCACTCGCGGGTGGTCTGTCCAGAAGACCCTGCCTCCACCCACCCCCCTAAGGGAAAAGTGGCCAAACCTCTGGGCCTTTCCAGAAGCCTTGCAGGAGAGCAGAGTGGCAGCCCTGGGGGATGGGGGGCATTCTGGGTTTAGAGCTACCATTCTGCCAAGGGGGCTGGTGGGAGGGTTCTGAGTGCATGGACCCCCACTGGAGACAGAATGGAAGAGATTTCCTGACTCTAAAGATGTAGAAGAGGCTTCTCAGCAGGACAATAACAGAAACAAGACCATTTTTTTCTTTTTTGGCACATTCTTTAGGTAATTTTATTCCTTGAGAGAGGAGGTGTCAAGTATTTCAAAGGGGAAGGAAAAATGCCTTGGCAGGTCTGTTGTTCTTTGGGGCCCAGCATCCTGACATCTTGTTTCTTCAAAGTCTTTCTTTCCCCATCCCCTGCCAGCCTGGGAATGAAAGCAGCTCCCGATGCCTCCCTGGCTGTGCAGTGGGCCCCTCAGGCTGGGCTGCCAGGCCTCCTGCGGGAGCTGAGGGAAGGTCCCAAGTCCCTGGGAGAGGCGAAGTGTGGATGCGTCCCCACGGCAAGGTTGTAAAGGGCTGTCTGGCACTGTGACCAAGGGGCACTCCAGAGTCGGGCAGCCATCCTGGGAGGCCAGGAAAGCCCTCTGGCCCGGGTCCCTGTCCCTGTTGCCTCTCTTGGGGTTCCACTCACCTGGAAGCCTGGCTCCCCTCCACACATCCACCCACTCACCCACCCAGCGTCTGAGTTGACCTTCAGGTGGGTGGAGGAGGGTCTGGCCACTTTGGGCTGGCAGGGACTCAAGCCCAGCCAGCTTTGGCTTCTGTGGTAAAAGCTGGTTTGTCTGGGGCTGCTCCCTAGGCCGTTCTTGGAGCCAGGCCCAGAAGGCCAACTTGCCAAGATAAACCGTGGCTGCCGGGTGGAGTGTGGTGGAGTGGCTGCTGAGCGGGCCCAAACTTGTCAGGCCCCTCAATGGTGCCCTGGCCCGGTCCACAGCACGAAGTCCCACAAGGTCCCGGGGTCAGGCCAGGCCAGGAGCAGGTACCGAGAGACGGCTTGCTGGGCATCCCTCTGCCCTCTCTGTTGACTGAGGCAGGGACATCCGCGCTCTTGGTCTCACCCGAACACCAAAAGCTCACAATGAAGCCTCAAGGTTGACAGAATTCCTTCAAACCTCCTTCCTTGGGGGAGCAGCTCCGTGGCAGAAGATGGCGGAGGAGGGAGACAGGGAACTCTAGGTGCCTGTGTGCGTGCCTGGGGGGGGGGGGGGTGTGGAGAGGGGGGGGGGTGCGAGCGCAGAGAAAGGGGGCCCGCGAGGCCTCTGCTGCTGTATGAGGGGGCCACGCCGCCTTTAGACCCCGCGTTTCTTTGGCACTCGCCACAAGCCCGTTCTCTTACATGGGATTCCTTGGAACGGAACAAAATGGGGATTTGGGGGCATGTGAAAGTGTTCCCTGGAAGAAAAGCAGTGAGGGAGGCAGGACAGGGCAGGGGAACGAGCCAGAGAGCGGTCCCAGCGGGGAGCCCTGGAGCTTGAAGGCCACCACAGTTTGGGCCCTCTCGGTGGCAAGGAGAAAGCTAGAACACCTCCGGGCCGGTCAGTCCTCGGTCACAGGCTGCCAAAGCGGGATGGAGCACGGAACCCCTGTGTCAGGCAGCTCCCATCTGACCAAGAGCAGTGCTTGGGGGAAGCAGCCAGCTATTAGCAGCCAACACTCCCCTCAAGTCAGGGGATGGGGGCACTGGCTGCTGAGAAGGTTCTGGGTGGGACAGGAAGGGCCTCCACTGTAGCCATCTCTATACCTCCAGAACAGGGGCTAGGCCTTTGTAGGACTACTACTTCTCGGGTGGCAAGCGTGCCCCTTGTGTTCTTTTAAACCATTTTTAAAAAAGTATTCCATTTATTTGAGAGAGAGAGAGAGAGAGAGAGAGAGAGCAGGAACACAAGCAGGGGGAGTGGGAGAGGGAGACGCAGGCTTCCCGCCGAGCGGGGAGCCCGATGCGGGGCTCGATCCCGGGACCCTGGGACCATGACCTGAGCCGAAGGCAGACCTTTAACGACTGAGCTGGCCAGGCGGCCCCGCACCTTGTGTTTCAAGCGGGGCTGCTTCAGAGTGTCCCGGGCTGTTGACACACAAAGGGCGGGGATCTGCCCAGAGACATCAGATGAGGCCCGCAGTGCTCAGCAGCAGAGGCGGACACGTGACCAGAGGAACCCTTGACTCCAGAGCGGTCGGTCCCCTGCTGGGTGATGGGTGGTCGTCTGCACTGGCTCTGCTGACCCAGGGCCCCAGGATGATGTCCCAACCCTCTTGCGCCTGTCCTTGCCCTCCCCACCCAGGTTGGGCCGTTTCCTTTCTCCACCTCCCAGATCAGGTGGCCCCTCCGCTGGTCCCCAGGGGAGGGGGAGGGTTGGCCGTCTTGCTGTCCCTCTAGTCTCCTTCCAAGACATCATCTTGGCATCAACACCTGCTTTCCTTGGGCCTTCCCTTTTCATACTCAAGAGCCAATTTCCAAAACACAACAAAACACACTGAGCCTGCTCTGTTCTCCCTCCGAACTGCTAAATCTGCAATGTATATATAGAAAGGTAAGTTTCTTTGCCCTGAAGTCAACTTCATCTGATACTAAGATAGCCACTCCTGCCGCAGCTGGTTGGCTCCGTGGGTGGAACAGGCAGCTCTGATCTCGGGGTTGTGGGTTCGAGCCCCGTGTGGGGTATAGAGATTACTTAAAAATAAAAATTTTAGGGGGAAAAAAAAGCCTCTCCTACTTCCTTAATGCATCTTTGCCAGCCTTTTACTTTCAAGGCGCCTGTATCTTTACATTGGAAGTGAGTTTATTATCGTCTATAGTTGACACCCGTCTTGTAATCCACTTGGCCAATCAGCTGTGCACCTAAGTGCACTTTTCATTATGTATATTAAACTCCGATGAATAAAAGCAATCTTTTTTTGTTTGGAAAAAGGTGATGCTGTACAAGGGGAGCTGGAGGTGGGGAGCAGGGAGATGGGAGATGTGGCGCTGAATTCCTCCCATTGATCTGAGATTGAAAATATGAGAGGGAGAGACAGAGACAGCTCAAGAAACAGAGACGATGGAACAGCCCAGCACCAGGCAGGCTTACCTAACAGAAGGCTACCTGGAGGTCTTTGTGCTGAATTTACATGTTAATAATCGTCCCACCACTGCCCTTACACTCTCCTCTGAAATGCAGGGGGCTGGGTGCCTGATAACTGCATTTTGTAGGCTTCTTTGCAAGCTAGGGTACAGTTAGATTTTTTTTTTTTATGATTTTATTTATTTATTTGAGAGGGAGAATGAGAGAGAGAAAGCAGGAGAGGGGGGAAGGTCAGAGGGAGAAGCAGACTCCCTGCGGAGCAGGGAGCCCGATGTGGGACTCGATCCCGGGACTCCAGGATCATGACCTGAGCCGAAGGCAGTCGCTTAACCAACTGAGCCACCCAGGCGCCCAGTTAGATTTTTTTAAAAAAACATTTTAATTTCTTTAAGTAATCTCTACACCCAACATGGGGCTTGGACTCACGACCCTGAGATCAAGAGTGGCACGCTCCACCGAGCCAGCCAGGCGCCCCAGTTATAGTTAGATTTTGCCAGTGGATTTCATAGGTTAGAGATTACAAAGTGGCAGGAAGGGAGAAATTATTCTGCTTCAGGCTCTGGCCATGGCAAGTGACCACAAGTGATCACAGGTGGCCGCAGGAGGTCCGGACTTCGATTTCTAGGTAAAACTCCTTTCTCGCTTTTTATCCAAAACCTTTATATCCAATGCCCAGCATTACATTTTTCTCTGCTTGAAATACCTGAGTCAGATATTTCCCTGGCCAGATACAGACTGACATATAATTTGCCCTTCCTTCTAAAAGAAACTAATCAAATCTTGTCATTTACCAATCCTCTCCAAAAATGGCTGCTGAAGCAAATTCAAACATCCTCAGCTGTCCTGTCTTCTTTGTCTGGTCTCTCCTGCTTGGAGCTCTCTGTCCATACCCCACACTTGGTCCACCACCTCCCATCGAACCTCCGAGAACCTTCGTATCTGTTGCATCCTTGACGTCTGGGTCCCCGCTGAACGGCAGTATTTCACACCCACATATGTAATCCTGTCTGTGCTCCCACAGCACCTGGCCTCCACCTTGGCACGTCCCACACCGCACTGAACTGTCCCCCTCTCTTGACTGGGAGCCCCCGGGGGCTGGGAGGGCCCGGTTTATCCTTGACTCCTTGCATGCTCGGCCCGGAGCACTGTCCTGGTGCCTGCAATTGGTGGATGAGTTACTCCGCTAAGCCCTAAAGTTCAAGAAGAACCCGGGCAGGATCCTTTCCACACCATTCCTCCAGACGTCAGTTGATGAAAGCGTGTGCGGAACAGGACGGGGCAGAAGGGGAAAACTGAGGCCTGGCCCAGGGGCAAGACCTGGGACACAGAGACCGCAGGAAGACTGGCTGAGGGGCCAAGTAGCTTTAATGAGCCCGAGCACCTCTTCCCCCACTTTGTCCCTCCCTCCTTCAGTTCCAGACAGGTCCAGCCTGCCCAAGGTCTAGGGCTCTTCACCTGCACCTGTTAATTCTTCTGCCCCCTCAGCCGCTCCAGCCGCCTCCGAAGGTCTGGGGGCACCTTGGCCCCAGCCGCCAGCAGTTCTCGAAGTCTTTGCTTGGGAGTCTTGGTGAGGTGGAAATTGCAGGGCACGGGGCCCTCTTCAAAGGGGACCCGGCAGTTCCGCGTGGCTGGGTGGTAGCCCTCAGCACTCGCCGTCACCACATAGTCCCCCGGGGTCAGCAGGCGCCAGTAATCCCCGCCCCACGCTGACAGGAGTGAAAGGCAAGATCAGGATCCCGTGATGCTCCGCTTCCCACCCGGCCTAAAGCCCCCAGCCCCCGCCCTCCCCTCCCCCGCACACCTGTCGTGACATCGTGGTTAATCCCTTCCACAGCAATGACGGCATCGGCAATCCCCAGCTCTGTGTCTTTGTCCCGCACGACTCCCGTAATGCCCATTCTCACCTGCGCGGGGGGGGGGGAGAGGCTATCAAACCCCTTCCCCTTCTGCGTGCGAATGTGACCTTCGCTTCATTTTCTGGCTCTGTTCAGATGGTAGGTCTATGTTCCTAGTGGCCACACTCTGGTAAAAATAACTCCTGACTGATAAATTGCATCTGGACTGGGAGAGCTACAAACAGCCGGTAGGAAGGCCTGTCTTTGGGTTTCCCCAAGTTCAGTGACCTCTGATATCCGGCTTGTCCTTTTGGAACCCTTGGAAACTATACTTACGGAGCCATTAGGAGGCATACAGTTCCCGTAGAACAGGAGGTGTCTATACCAGGGGTTCCCCCCCCGCCGCCGCCCTTGCATAAGGGGTCTCTTCTGGGAACAGCCCTCCTGAGACAGCTCTGGAACAGCTCTATGCCCCCGCCCCCCAGCCTGGACGGCTGTGGGGTCTATTCCTCCAGGCTCATGACGTCTGAGGCCACCCAGCTGGCAGACTGCCTCCTGTGGGGACCTTGGGAGGCCCCCCTCATGGGAGCTGCAAGCCCCGGGGACAGAGGACCAGACCGCAGCATTGAGGTGGGGCAGGCCCGGGGTGGGGGGATTTGGATTCCACCTGTTCCAGGTAGGTGAGGAGGGCTTCTTTGTTGTTCTCCCACTCCTGGGGCAGCTCGTTCTCGTGAGGGAACTTGTCACAGGACAGCTCCACAGTGATCTCGAAGCAGTTGGTGTGCAGGTAGCTGAAGTCATTCATACCTAGGGTGACCACTGAGGCTGGAGTCGGGGGCGGGGGGGCTGGGGGGGCTGGGAGCCCAGCCCTCCTGGGGCCCTCCTCTGGGACACACTTCCCGGCGGCCATCGACACTGCCACCCTACGAGGACCGAGCAGACCACCTTACGGGGGGGCAGGGTACGGGGACAGGGCTAACTATCCTGAGACACGTACTCCCGGGGACTGTGTGCCAGTCGGCGCCATTGATGATGTTTCCATGCAAGGAGAAGTCCTGGCTGTGGCAGGGCCGGCGGTCTGGCTCCTGCATGGCCCGGTTAGTGCCGGCATAGACGGTGCTGAGCCAGCGGAACACGGAATCATCCGGGGTGGGCGTGAGCTCGCGGGCAGCCCACGGGGTCCGAGTCATGTCGAATGGGTAGGACACCACGAGCTCACCCCCGTGGAGGTTGGCGCTCAGCACAAAAGGGATCCGCTGCATCCACTCGATCACGGCCCGCGTTTCGGGAGCCACCTAGACAGGGGCGGGTCACGTGGGGTGGGAGACAGAGACAAGGGCCCGTGGGTGGCCCGCCACCACCACCACGGCCCCCCAGAATACTCACAGTGGCATTGGGCAGGGTATAGTAAGTGGGCAGGGGCAGGTGATGGTTGGGGACAGTGTCGGGCACCAGCCCATCATCCTCTGCTTCCCACAGTGGCGTGTTGAGGTCAGCAAAATTATGGTTCAGGTCAATGCCCTGGTGGTTCCAGCGGCCCTCGGCCCAGCCTACCAGCTCGGAGCCCTGTCGGGGAAGGGGCCTGTTCAAGCCAAGCAGGCACCAGGACAGAAGGCACACGGCGGCCCTCATGCCAGGTGGCCTACCCGGCGAAAGGCAGTCTCATAACCGTCAGGGTTCATGGAGGGCAGCAGGTGCACACGTGTCTCGGTGAGCAGCCGGGTCACTCGTGGGTCCCCTCGCAGGAACTCATGGCACAGGAACTGCATCAGGAGCAGAAGCAACTCTCGTCCCAGCGCCTCATTGCCATGCATGCCGGCCACGTAGCGCACCTCAGGCTCTCCTGGGAACACGGGGGCTCGAAGCTGGCTCAGGCCCACAAGCCTCCCCTGCACCTACCTCTCCCCGCCCAGAACCTGCCAGTACCCAGCTCGTGTTCGCCAGGCTGGTCCGACATTTCCATCACATAGAGCTTCAGGCCCTGGTGGCTCTTCCCGATGCTGTAGACGCGGGTGATGTTGGGGCATTTCTCGTTCACCTGCTTCATCAGCTGGGAGGCGGAGTGGAGCACGGCGTGGGGCATGGGAAGATTAGACCCCAGGGTCAGACCACGTGTGGCCGTGGAAGGACTCCCAGAAACCAGTGGTGGCCCGCACAGGTGGGGGCACCAGGGCACCGTATAGGAGAGGAGTGGCCACAGACCAGAAGGAAGGGTGAGAACAAGGGAGGCACCATAACTAAGGCAATTGGGGCGGAGTTTAGGGGCCCACGGGAGAGAAGGGTGAGACAGTGAGGGAAGTGGGGACATGACGTCAGTCCTAGCAGGTCATGCCCCGGTGGGAAGGGGACCTGCGATAAGCAGCTCCTCCCCCCTGGCTCATAAGGGTTACGTCTGACCTTCCGCATGGCCTTGTAATTGTGATGCCTGAAGTCCAAAGGGTCAGAGGATCCCAGTGCAGGGGCCTTAGGGAATAGGTCATTCGGATCTGGTGGAGAATGAATTCATGGTGAAGGGGGATCCGTGCTGGAGGTTTTACCCTGCTCATCCAGCCCTTGTCCGACTGCCCACCTGAGACCGGGCAGGCCAGGATCTCTGTCCGGAGGCAGGCTGCGCCTCCCTGGAGCCAGGTCTGGGGCAGCAGGCGAATGAAGCGGGCCACCTGGGGCTCAGGCAGGAGGTTCAGCACTGGGGTCTCTGGGTCTGAGTTGGCAGGAAATACCTGGGGGCATCAAGTCCTTCGGTGGGACTGCTTAAAACCCAGCAGCCTGGCCCAGGGCCAGAGAAAGAACTCAGGCCTCTAAGCTCACCACCACACCCACCCTGGTGGGCTCAGCTGGAGACTGGCACTCTAGGTCAAACACAGACCCCCCTGCCGACAGGTAGCCCAAGGCAGCCGGGCTTTCTGGCTTGCTCACAGCTTATGAGACAAACCAATATGGCCATATCACTCAGGGGCAGCCAGTCCTAGAGCTGGCCAGGCCCCACGCTGTAGCCTGGTATAAAAAGGGGGTCTGTGAGATGGAAAAGCCAGAGCCGTGAGGAGGTCAGAAGTGAGGCAAGGGTCAGCGGCCCACCACCAGAAAGGGTGTTCCAGCAGAAAGCCGTGACACGAAGCGGGACCCACCCCATGGAGAAAGTATCTGGGGAGGATGTGGACATGTTCCAAAGCAGCTTAGCCCCCAAGGCTGCCTGCTGGGTGCTACCCATTCTGACAACCCCTTTTCTCCTGGGATGCCAAGTGGGCATCTATTCCTTGACCTCAGAGGAGCCCCAGCCTAGCCCAGTACCCTACAGGGGGGCCGCAATCACCATGGGACCACTCACCGCATCCACCCCACTGCTGCAGTTCCTACTCCCCCACCATGTCTGACTGTCATTGCTGAACTGGACCTTGTATGATGTGACCCAGTCGTACCTGGCAGCAAGCATGGGGAGAGATTATCGGTGGCCCCAGGACACCCACCGCCACCCTCCTTAGTCTGCCCAGGACTCCCTGGACTGGGCTAGCCTGCCTCACCTCCAGACAGAGTTCCTGCCCTGTGTGATGATGCCTGAGAAGCGGGTGGGGTGCCTAGCATCCACCTGGAACCACGGCTCAGCATCCTGCTGCTCAGCGCACCAGGCCCCATCATATAGATCACCATCCTCCAGGCCTGACTGTGGGCACAGGACATGGTGATCAGACCCACGTGAACAGTAGAGAGTGGGTGGGATGGGGGATGGGGAGGGATAGGGAAGAAGTTCCTAGATGGTGCCCGGCTCAGAGCCAGGCTGCTGACCTGAATGTTGAGCCGTCCCCGGTGTGGTCCAAGACCAAAGGACTGGCTGCTGGATGCCTCGAGCTGGCTATCTGAAACTTGCAGGGACTCCAGGCCCAAAGGGGGACAGCCTGGGGCAGGGACAGAGCAGTGAGACGGGACCAGAGAGTGGCCAGGGCAGGCAGGTAGGAAGCCGAGCCCACGTCTGCCTGTGTGCCGGGCAAGCAGGGGGCATGCCTATGCCCATGCGGCCAAAAGTGACATTAGTATTTGGCCCAGGGGCTGCAAGTCTGGACTGGAGCAGCAGTACCTGGTTCCTGCTCCTCTGGGAGGTCAAGGACTCCTACAGGGGTGGTGGTCACCGGAGGCCTGGCAGTCACCATGGGTCTGGGGTGAGTTAGCTTCTTTCGTTTCTTCATAATGACCTTCTTCTTAACAATGCGAATCCGGACATGCCGTTCTGAGGTCCCTAGGACCACGGAGGCACAGCACCAGGGGAGGGAAGAATGGCCGATGGAGTGGTCGGTCTGCCATCCCAAGAAAGCAAGCAAGCCCATCACAGCACCCCTCACCCCCAGTATCTAAAGACCTTCCCATGGACTTAAAAGTCTGACCCCCACCTGCCTCTCCCACCACTTCCTTGGCTCCTTCTCCTTCCTGATGTGACTACACGTTTGGCCATCCTCACCTCCAACCCTCTCCAGTGCAGAGCTACATCCAGCCACTAGGAACTGTTTGGTTGCTCCAAGGAGCTGAATTTGGCCTTGGCTGACCCTCTCCATCATACCATCCACCACCCCTGATCTTACTGCCTAAGTCCCATTCTTTGAATTTCAGCCCAGGAGGCTTCCTTAGCCCTAGACCCAATCTCATGCTGCAAAGCCCAAGTCCGCCTCTACCGCTGCATCTGCCCTCTGGGCTGAGATGTCCTGTCCTCAGCTTGTCCACCCCGGTGCTCAGGCTTTCCGCGGCTGGACCTGTGTCCTGCTTGCCCTGCAGTACAGCGCCTTGAACAGGGTGGATGCCACTAGTTCCCCACCCCACCCCCAAGTCCCATGGGTACCTCCAGAACGGGCTGTACATTTTCTCATCTGGTGACCCAGGCCTTTCCACACACAGCTTCCTTCAGGGGTGGGGGGGCTCTCTCTTTAGCTCTTCCTGACTCAGAGAGATCCCCCTTTCAGGACCCAGTTCCACTTGCCTCCTCTGAGAAGCCCTCCTTGATTGCCATCCCTTTGCCTTCCTCCTCGAGGCACTCACAGCGGAAGTCGGGAAGTCAGGCAACTCGCCTCTCCCGCCCCCTGCTGGTGCCCCATTCCTCCAGGCAGCTGGCAAAGAGCACTCTCCCCGCCTTGCTCTCCCTCTTTCCCTCCGGCCCCTGCGCTCAAGCTCTGTCCTAAGTCTAGCTCTGCACCTTTTGGTCTCAGTGCTTTTGTCTGTCCCTCCTTCTCCCTTCCTCCTGGCTGTGGTCTCAGTTTCCTCATCCGTGAAAAGGGAAGGTTTGGGGCTGGAGGAGGCAGCATCCTACTGGCTCCATCCCAGGACTGCTGACTTGGTCTGGCCGGGAACTGAGGCTGCTGAGTCAGCAGCCGTAGCGGGGGGGGGGGGGGGGGGGGGGGGGGGGGGGGGGGGGGGGGG
>NW_027397091.1:784158-802185 GCF_003265705.2 Callorhinus ursinus
GGAGGGGAGGGGAAGGGGGAGGGAGGGACTGCATGTGTGTGTCCGGGAAGGGTCGGCACACAGGCTCCAGGCAGGGAGTGTGTGAGCGCGAGCGTGCGTGTGCGTGTCGGGGAAGGGTGGGCACAGAGCGGGCCGGGGGAGGAGGGTAACCGGCCAGCCCGAGAAGCGGGCCCTCGGTCGGGGCGCTCACCGTTATCCTTCCCCGCGGGCGGCTGGACCAGGCTGCTCTGCGGGGCCGGGGTCGAGCCCCGGGCCGAGCCCCGGGCCTCGGTGGTAGCGGGCGGCGCGAGTCCCAGCACGGAGGCGCCGGGCTCACCCAGACCCAGACCGACGGCAGGCGCGAAGGTGGCCAAGGCGAGCAGGAGACCCCACATGGCGGGATCCAAAGGTGCGGACGCGCGGGGCTCGCGATGGTCGGTGGGTTCGTCTCTTCCTGCCGGGTGCTCTGGAGACCCCCGCCCCTTCCTGCCGCCGCCACACGCCCCCTGCGGCTCCGCCCGCCCACAGCCCTCTCGCTGGCCTCGGACCCGGGGAGGGGAGCGGAGGGGAGGGGAGGGTCCTGGCTGAGCGCGCGGGGCGGACCCCCGGAGCGGCCGCCCAGTCCTCCGCAACCCCCCGGCCCCGCCCCGCCCCCTCCGGCGTCCCGAGCTCACCCGCCCGACTCGTGCGCTGCGCTCTGCAGTCCGCACAGCTCTTCGGCACCGCTCCCTGATTTCACTAAACCCTGGGAGGCGCCCGGCCCACAGTGGGCCCCTACTTTGCACAGTGCACCACGCCAGGCGCTTTGCACGTGGCCTCTCAATCAAACCTCATTTTACAAACTGGTAAACTGAGGCTCAGAGCGCCCAATTGACTTGGCCAAGGTAGCAAAGCTGAGAACTTTGGGGAGGAAACTACTACCCGATAGGGAAGTCCATCCAGAGCCAGAGGCCGCCTCTCAGGGCGGATGCGTCAGAAAGAAGAGGGGAAACTGAGGCGTGGGATGGGACGGGGAGCAAGGGGAGGACAAACCCTCTAGGAATCCTTCTGAAAGGCAACCCTACGGGCCCAGCCAGAGGCGGCGCTTCCCATCGCCAACCCCCTCCCCCGGCCCCGCCTCTCTTCTGTCCTCCTTCCCCTCCCCTCCCCTCCCCTCTCCTCCCCTCCCCTCTCCTCCCCTCCCCTCCTCCTTTGCTCGCCCGGCTGCCACGTTCCGGAGTTACATAACTCGAGGAGAGAAGCCGGAGCAGATACCCAGCTGCGGACAGAGGTGGAGGGACCGAGGCCTGATGCTCGCCAGTCCCGCCCTCCCCGCCGCGTCGCCCACCCCCGCCTCGTTGTCCTCCGGGGGCCGGCAGCCGGGGGTCTCTGCGGGCGGGGCTGCCCCAGATCCGGGGATTCCAGAGCGCAGGCCCTTTCCCATCCCCGCTCGCTAGCCCCCCCTTGATTCCCCCACGCCCGATCGCCTCGGCGAAGGAAGGCAATGCGTCCACTGTGCGCCTCTGGCCGGTGCTTTGTCCTTGCAAGGAACCCGCCGGGGAGATACTGGCAGCCCCACCTAGGAAGCGATGCCCACACGTGGCCAGGAAGCCTCTGGAGTGTGTGCCGCCCTGAGCAATGATTTCTTTTTGCAGGGCCTCTATCTATATAAATAATTTGAATCACCCCAAATCACCATTCTGACGGCCCAATCTCACATGATCTCTCGAAAGAAATCCCACGGCGTACCCCTGGAACTAGGTTCCGCCACCAGCAGGGGCGACCTCACGGACGCCAGTCCTGGAGCGCCTCGGGGCATGGGGCCCAACCCACGCACTCTGGATAGAGAGCCCCCGAAAGGAGTAACCGGGCGGGAGAAGGCCTGCGGGGTCCCGCTCCTGCCTTGGAGCGCCCTACCTGGATGGCACTGCTAGGTCCCAGGCACCAGAGAGGGGATTAGAAAAAACTTTCGGAAGGAGCACCAAAGCCGAGGGTTCGGGCAGCGCGGGGCTGGCCGGGTCAGGGGCAGAAAGACAGTACTCTACACTGAGGCTTCGTCGGGGTGGGAGGTCAGGACAGGCTCCCCTAGAGCTAGAAGTGGGTCTGAACAGGTCCTGAGGGCTGCTCCCCTTCCTCCAAAGCCCAATCTGGCCACCACTCTGTCTCTGGCCCCAACCTCACCCAAGTTTGACAGGCGGGTGTGAGAGGGTGGACGGGGCACCCGGCTAGGACATCTCAGCCCCCTGAGGCTCCCACCCACAGCAGCTAAATCAGATTTAGGTCAGGTTTTTCATGGCTTAAGTCCCTGGGGGCTCACCTGTGAGGCCCTTCATGACAGAGTTCTTCCCCACCCACACCTTTCCCACCTCATCACCCTGGGCTCTTCCCCTGGCTCATATGCCTCCAGCCACACTGGCATTTTAGCAGTCCCTCCAATGCACCAGCCCCATCCAGCCTCAGGGCCTTTGCACTGGTTCACCAAGTTGGCATCTTTGTCATACAGATTGCTTTTCAGTGTCACCTGTTTCCAAAAGCCTTCGCTGACCATTCTGTTGAAAGTAAGCCCCATTCTCTACACACACTCTATCCCTCACCCTGTTTTATTACCTTATTTATCTTCCAGGCATTCAACATTGTTTGAGATTATCTTGTTTTGTTCTGTGTTCACTGTCTGGGTCTCCGCCCCCAGCAAAGGTAAACAACACTCCAGAAGAGCTTTTTGTACCCAGATGTTCACAGCTCAGGGCCTAGATAGAACGGCACCTGGTCCCTTAGTCAGTGCTCAAAAAGTATCTGTGTAGGGGTCCTGGGTGGCTCAGCCGGTTAAGCATCTGACTCTTGATTTTGGCTCAGGTCATGATCTCCTGGGTCATGAGATTGAGCCCCGGGCAGGTCAGGCTCTGTGCTCAGTGGGGCATCTGCTTGAGATTCTTTCCCTCTGCTGCCCCACCCCACCACTTGCGCTTGCTCGAGCTCTCTCTCTCTCAAATAAATAAATAAATCTCGAGGGGGAAAAAAGTATCTGTGTAATATATTCAAGGTTGGAGAGGACCAAGCAGGACTGAGGGAAGCTGACTCTTCCCCAACAACACAGGGTTCTGTGGGAGAGGAGATGGCAGGGCCATGAACTGGGAGACGTGCCCCCGCCAAGGGACTGGTGGGATGGCCACTCCCGGCCAATCCTGTAGGGGCTCGGACCTGTGGGATGCTGGTACCTCTTGTATCCCCTGTGCCCCCGCTTACCCTTCTTCTTAACTCTCCTACCCCTTGCCTCACTGCCCTATTACAACCTTCAGGGTCCCTTCGTGGCCCTCTATGCCCCCTGAACCCCTCAGAACCTCCTTATGCCCTTCCATTACTTCCTTATCCCCTCAGGTATGCTTCCAGCTGGGCTGCCCTCTTTGGCCCCTGCCACTTGGTTACCTGGGCTGCAAAGGTGCCAAGCTGGGAAGCAGGCTGTGGAGGTGGCGGCTCAGATCTCTAGCCCCTGAAGCCAGGTGGAGAATTTGTCGTGGCCTCGTGAGGGCGAGGATATGGTGCAAAGCACAAGTGAGCGGGACTGAGCTGGACTGGGTGGAGACAGCTGCCCAAAAGGGATTGGGGTTTAAGGGATGGCCGGGGACTCTGCTGCCTCCAGGGTGGTCAGGTGGCTGGAGGGGGAGGGAAGAGCTGACTTCGGCACCATGTAGGCTCAATTTCACACCCACTTCTGCTGTTTGTTGTGTGTGGGTATCCTCGGACAGTAAGTTGCTCTCTGAGCCTCTGTTTCCTTATCTGTAAAATGGGGACAATGATAGCTTGGCCCCAGGGTTTTGGTGGTAATGAAGTGAGATAATATGTGGTTTCCTGGGGGCCCTGAAGCTAACCAGATGAATTAAAGGTGGGAAAACAGCTTCAGACAGTCCTCTTATTCCCACATACATGGATGGACTAAAACGATATCAAGAAAAGAAAGGAGGCTATGTGTTTGGCTGCACAAAGAGAGAAGTAGTAGCATCTACTGCCTGCCTGGGTCTCCTAATCTTCTGTCCCTGGTGCTAGGGCAGAACTCACTCTGCACTTGGTGTTCTCCCTGTGACGCAGGTGGGCATCGATGGGGACTCCCTCCCATGGCACCTCCATGCACTGGCTACACGCCCATCCTCTGCTCACCACCTCCCCCAGCTATCTCTCTTTTGTACATCAAGGTCTTTGCGAGCCCTGCTCCTCAAAGTGTGGCCAAGGACCAAGAGCACCAGCTCGTTAGAGGCTGGGTGCTTGTTAGAAATGCAGAAGCCCACCCCAGACCTACTGAATCAAAATCTGCATTTTTAACAAGATCTCCGTAGGATTCAACCCCCAGAGATTCACGTGCACATTAAAGGCTGAGCAGCACTAGGTGAGAGATTTAGAGCACCTCCATCTAAAATGCATGAGATTCACAACTTTCAAGTTTGATGGTGTTTGATGCTGTCACTGGAAATTTTATCTCAAGCTACAAGAGCACATCCACATAATATTTGGATATTGGCATTTCATTCATCCTGGGTGGGTATATTCCTGATCTCTGTAATATGACCCTATATTAATTTTATTTTTTTTAAAGATTTTACTTATTTATTTGACAGAGAGAGACACAGCGAGAGAGGGAACACAAGCAGGGGGAGTGGGAGAGGGAGAAGCAGGCTTCCCGCGGAGCAGGGAGCCCGATGCGGGACTCAATCCCAGGACCCTGGGATCACGACCTGAGCCGAAGGCAGACGCTTAACGACTGAGCCACCCAGGCGCCCCTTAATTTTCTTTTCTTTAACTAAATCATTTAGCCGAAATACTACAGAATACAGTTTTAAAGGTAAATCACTTTTAAGCTCTCAATAGAAGACTCTTTTCTATGCTTCTCCATTCCCAGATCAACCACTTTTAATTCTGTTATTTCTCCTTATATTTACCTCTATACTTCTGTTGCTATTTCCTAATTTTTCTATGTCTAAATGTTATCTGTAGGTTTCCTGCTATGGAATTAAGGATTCTGCTTTCTTACCACCCTCCCCAACATATATCTTCAAGTACACAAACAAACTCCTTCCATCCTCCCAAAGAGCTAAGTCACCGGAGTCAATATTCATTGCTTATATATGACCATGTAAATATTATTGTCCAACTTTTTGTGTTTCCTGGAGTTAGCACTACTTTGTTTTATCATTTGCTTGGTTTTCTAGGCATCAATTACTAATTTAATCCCAAAGCGACCCACAGAACTGAACATTTTGAACATATCTAAAAACCACAGATAATTTCATTTTCTTCTGGAGACATCCCTCCTTGGAGCATCTTGCTTTTGATTCCAGCCTGAGTTGTTTGCTTTCTTTACTCGGAAGCACGGCTGACATCCCAAGCCCTTCTCATCATTGCTTTCCTGCTTTTAGCCTCATCTCTTGACTCCCATATTGTCCTCTTAGTTTAATGCCTTGTTTTGCTGAAGCACATCCTCCAGTAGCTTTCTAGGAAAGAGTGTATACGAGGTCAAATTTTTGAGAACTTTCACGGCTTAGAATGTCTTTATTCTACTCTTGTACTTGATAATCATTTGGACAGATCTATGTTTTTAGGTTGGAAATCATTTTCCCTCAGAATTCTGCAGGCATCGCTTTATTACTCTGGGAAGAGCCAGAGCAGAAACAATCGATGAATGGTCCCAAGGGCCCCAGGACCATTGGCTCTATGCCAATGATGTCAAGTCCACCAGGCTTGAGTCTTTGGACAGGGCCCGCTGGAGGCGGGTACGCCGCCTGATTCTTGCCTGCTCCTCTCCTGGGGACTGTATGGCCACTGGCCCCTTCCCCCAGCCCCATCATTTTTTCCCTCAAAGTATGAGATGTGGAAAGGATTCTGTTCTTAATTATGATCCACTTCTACCCTTGCCTCTTGTCACTAATCTGAGATGTGCTGGAACCTCTGCAGCCACCACCCATTTACAGATTATCATGGGGATAGGTTTCCTTTTCAGACGATCAGTCCCTTCCTTATATGTTCATCTGCCTTACTTTCATTCTCAGAGGGTAACTTTAGCCTCCGGTTTGGGGGTTACTATGTTGAAGCCCTCTTACATTACCTATGTCATTCCTGGAATCCCAGTATCTGAAACACTTCCCACAGACCACAGGGCTTAGAAACAGCCCCCTCCTGCCCCACCCTGTAGCAGTCCTGTGGGAGCCCAGCCCCAGAAAGTCTCAGGGTGCTTCCTGGCAGAGCCTGCCTCTGCATTTCAGGGCTGTAGTCCTGAAAATTCCCCCACAAGGGCCCACAGGCATCCCCCAGCTCTCAGGGGAGAGAGAGCTGCTGACAGGAAGATTGAATGATTGCCCCTGGACACAGAGCTCTGGGAACCCTCAGGAGAAAGAAAGCAGTCCTTCCTCTCTTGCTCAGCTGCCCACGTGATGATGGGGTTGGAATGCCTTCCTGGTAACTCAGATCCTCACGGGGGCCCTGGGGCAGAGAATTCACGAAGACCAGAGGATGAGTCTTAGTTCTCAGAAATCACTGACTCCCTTCTGACTTAGCCCCACCTAAACCACCAGCTGCTTAGGAGGCCAAAACCAGCAACAGCCCCCTCTGTACCCCAGGGCCCCACCTGGCAATAGGTCACAATGCCCCAGCTGCCCAGTCCCAGAATGGCTGACTGGAGTGGGAGATGAGGAGGGTGTGGTGGGTGGGTGTGTGGGGAGGGGGGATTCCCACAGAGCTAACTCTTGAGTGTCTGCCAGGGCCTCGCCCCCTCCCAGGCCCCCCCCAACACTAGTCCTTCCTGTCACCTCCACCTCTCTCCATGGCCCAGCTCTGCTCACCCATGTGCAAAGCCCTTCCTTATCCTATCCCAGTCCCCCCCAGAGGCCTGGGTGCTGGGGAGGGGTCGCATAGTCCAGTGGGTCCATGCATGTCCCCCTGGGGCCCTAGCGTGGCCCAGCTCCGGGACAGTGTCCTAGGGCTGGGGGCATGGGGGCTGACAGCTGGCTGGCCCAGCCTCGCTGCTGCTGGTCAGCTTCCTGGCCCCCGACCTGCTCCACTGGTTAAGTGTGCAGAGCCCAGCAGGCGGGCGATCGGCCAACCTCCCGAGGCCCCACCGCCACCCTCTCTGTCCACAGGCCCACAGGCCCCCCGCAGACACTCCTCCCGGGAGGCTGGAGTCAGGGGGCCGCACTCCTGCCTGCGGTGGCAGTCATGGAACGACTCGGCCCCCAGGAGGCCCTGCTACTGGCACTCCTGGGCCTGGGGCTGCTCCTGGGGGCCTGGGGCTGCTCCTGGGAGCCTGCGGCGTGCCCCTGGCCCTGCCTGGCCTGGCCTTCCGCCCCCATCCAGAAATACACTGGCCCCGCTGCTTCCCCAGATCGCCTTTTCCTCCGTCCTGGGTTGAGCAGGCAGGAGGGAACCCCTTTATCTCCAGCCTGAACTGCAGGGGCCCTTTGGCCCCCCAGCATGGGTGGCGGATACCTGGGTCTGCATCTGAGACAGCAAGAGAAGGCGGGGTCAAGGGACAGGGAGCCAGGGCAGGATGTGGCGGCCACCTCTGAGCTTGTGGGTTTGTGGGGGTGGCCATTCTGGCCTCCTCTGTGGTTCTGGAGAATGGGTGGCCAGAAAGACTTACAGGAGAGCAGAGTGGGGTTGGATATCAGTTAGCAGGGTAGGAACAGGGATCCAGAGAGGGCTTCCCACAAGAAAGCATGAGAATCTGTGTCTGGGGGCTCACCAGACACCCCTGCCAGCCTGGAGGGTCCGTGGAGAGGGATTCAGGTGAGCCTCACATCCTGCAGTGGCTCCTCTCTTGGCGGGACCCCACCCCCACCCGCGTCACAATGGGGATCCTTGGGGGCGGGCAGGGGGGTGAGGGACCGGGGGGCGGGGGGGGTGGGGGGGCTCCACTCTGGCTGCTAGGCCATCCTGGGCGCTGCAGGAAGCAACATGACTTAGGTGGCTCTGCCCGGAGGTAAGATCCAGGCCCCAGCTCAAAGTCCCAGCCCGCCCACGCTGGTCCCCTCCTGATCCCTGCATCCGCCCCCCCCCCCCGCCTGCCTGGAGGCCCCAGGGTCTCCAGGGCTGCTCCTGCAGCTGGCCTGGCCCTCTCCGCAGGTGCACCAGCCATGACACCGCAGCCGCAGGTGGAGACAGATGCCATCGGGGCCGGCGAGGGGCCGCAGCGGGCCGCGCCCTGGTCGGCCTGGGCCACGCGTCAGGCCTGGGTGCGCTGGTGCCTGTGCCACGTGCCTCAGAGCTGGGCCCAGTGGTGGGCCACGTCGGGCTGGCGGCAGCCACTCCAGCGTGTGCTGTGGGGGCTGGAGGGGATCCTCTACCTGCTGCTGGCGCTGATGCTGTGCCACGCGCTCTTCACCACGGGCTCCTACCTGCTGAGCTCCCTGTGGCCCGTCGTGGCCGCCGCATGGCGCCATCTGCTGCCAGCCATCCTGCTGCTGGTGCTCAGCGCCCTCCCCACCCTGCTTTTCACCGCCTCCTTCCTGCTGCTTTTCTCCACGCTGCTGAGCCTCGTGGGCCTCCTCACCTCCATGTCTCACCCAGACTACACTCAGGACTTGGACCAATAGAAGGGCAACCCCATCCCGCTGCCTGTGTCTGTTGAGCCCTGGCCTAGGGCCTGAGGCCCCAGGGAGGGGGAGGGCAGTGGCTTCAGCAGGCCCCAGACCCCACCCCCTCAGGCCCCCCAGCCCCGCCCCTGCCCCGTCCCTAGCACTGCTCGGGCCAGGCATGATGTGGCCTAGAGCTGGCCGGGTAGACCGGCCCGACCTCTGGCCAACTCCCTCAAGCCGATGCTCCAGGTCCTCAGTGTGGGGCATCGGGGGCTTTGAGAAGAAGGGGCAGGGCAGAAGAGGGAGCCAGGGGCAGAGCGTGGCCAAGCCGCCGAGAGTTCCCACAAGGGTGTGGTGACACCACCAGGGCTCCCTTGGCAACTGGCAGCTGCTTTTCCTCACAGATGCTCAGCTGTCTCAGCCGCAGACTCATTGAGAACTTCTAGCTCTGTAGCCCTGGTACTAACGCCCCTCTTTCCCCAAGCTCTAGAAAGGGGCCACTGACAGAAACCTAGCTGAGAGAGGGCTGGCCAGAAGCCCCGTGAGACCTCAACTAACTCACCTCCCGCTCCTTTCTGCCCAGGCATCCCCCACTCCCTAGACTCCCTACTTTCTGCCTCAGTGAGCACCCCCAAGTCTGGGAAGTGGGCCAGCTAGGGTAGTGAGGATCCCAGAGGAGAACTACTTTAAGATTCCTAAGGTCTGTGATGGAAAAATGAACAAGAAGTCCCATTTCCCCACTTACACAATGTGTGGCCATAGCCAATTAATTCTTTTGAACTTCGGTGTTAAGTGGGTCCCAACCCTGTCATGGGGTTGTTGTGAGTCAAAGGCAATACTGCCTATGTGTGAGGTACTTCGTAAAGACCAGAAAACTGTAAGATATGATACTGAAGTCTGAGAATAATCTGTAGGCTCAACGGGTCTTTTGATCCTGAAGGTGGTTCAAAGAGCAGGAAGCTTCCCTGGGCCTTCAGAGAAACGCTCTGTCATGCATACAATTTTGGCCCTCCGATGGTAAACAGGGGTGGATGGGTGTGGACGAGATGTAAAACGTTGTGTGACATGAAATCTCGAAATGTGCACATGCTGATCCCTCCTGGTTGTGAAATGCTTGGAGCTGAGGCCTGGCGTCCAGAGACGCCTGGACAGTTGTGTGAGTGGAGAAAGCAGAGCCCATGAGTTTCTGAAGCTGTCCCGACTTCTGCTCACAGCTCCAGGAAGGTCTGGAAGGGGGCATCCCTTCTTGCCCAGCATTCTGGCCCTTCACACAGCAGCTAACCCTCCAAACAAAACCGTGATCTGTTATTACCAAGTGAGGCACATGGTAGATAGTTTACCCACAGCTCAGACCCACCCACTGGACCCCCACCCAGTTCCTGACCCTCTCTGTCTTCCACCCAGTCGTGACCCCACTGGATATCTAACCCTAAAACTTCTGCTCCTGAAGCCCTAGAACCAAAGTTCCTCTCTCCTGCCACCTAAACATTCAGGCCATGGGAACCAGACCCTAGAACCTAAGTTTATTTTTGCTAAAAACCCATTTGCTGTGGAGTTTCATAACCATGCAGGCCACTGGTCAGAGGCCTTCAACATCAGTGCCCCAAACCCCAGGCACAGTCCTTTCTTCCAGTTTCCGTGTGGTTCTCCCACAAATGTGGCCTGGTAGGAAGGGCAAGGTGGGACATGGAGATGGTGAAGCCTCATGATTAGCCTGGGCTCTGGGGTATCGGCTGAGGATGGGTTTGAATCCCAGCACTGTTACTTTCTAGCTCCGTGACCTTGGTGGAAATTGTTAAAGTTTACCTTCTTGAACTTCATTTTCCTCAAGGGTAAAACCAAGGCAAGAACACCTGTTTTAGGGCCCCTGTGGGGCTCGTGGCATGTGGGCAAAATTCCTGGACTGACTCCTCATGCCATAAGCTGTAGCTATGCCATTTTAGAGATGAGGAGACAGGCTCAGGATCGCCGTTTGCCAGTGGCAAAGCCAGTGTGTTTGAATCCTGGTTCACCCTAGTGGGCTACTCAAGCAAATGCGATGGAGGAAATACAACCGCATGGAAGACCCTGGGGCTTCTCAATACCTGTTCTTAAGAGCTCCTGTCAGGGATGAAGCCAGGATGCCAGTCTTGGGTCTCTCACTGACTTGGCTGGCCATTGCTGGCCAGGGACATCACTTCAGAGCCTTGGGGCCATTATGATTAGGGGAGAGAGGAGGTTTTGGCCCAGACCAGGCACACTGCAGAGATGGGGGCAGGAAGGATTTGGACAGAAGCAAGGAGAAGGACTTCTTCCCTTCCTCACATAAATATATACCTTCTACCTTCCTGTGTCTGCTGGTAGAGGATAAGGTGGTATGGCCAGACTGCAGAGCTGATGGGCAATATTTATCAAATTCGATCAAACCATACCCTGTGACCCAGCAGTCCAAAATGAAGTCTCATAGAGGCCCGTAAGGGCCTGGCTCCTCAGAGTGGTCCCACCAGGACCAGAAGTATAGGTATCCCCTGGGAGCTGGAGAGAAATGCAGAGTCTCAGCGCCCCCCCCCCACCGCCAGGCCTGTGGAATCAGAGCCTGCATTTTAACAAGATCCCAGGTGATATGCACGCAAATGTTTGAGAAGCGCTGCATAAGGGGACGTATTTGAGAGGGATGATTGTACTATTGGTGGTGGCAGGAGATGGGAAAGGTAACATAAGGTGGATGAACACAGCAGTTAGGAGAGGAAGCTGTACGCATTGATCTCGAAATCCTAGCACTGAGTGAAAAGAAACTTGAATGAGAATACAATTCCTTTTACACAAATTTAAAATGTATGCCAGCAAAACTTCTTTTTTTTCCCCTAGAACACGTGAAAACAAAAGATAAACAGAAAGGAATGGCCGACTCTAGGGGCAGACAAGGGGGAGTGTAGTATACAGATAAAAGGGAAGTGAGGGACCTTGGCATCATGAACGTCATTCCTGAAATTCCTTTAAATGTAGATAGAGTCACCCGTTTAGAGTTAAAAAGCTTAAAAATGCAAGCCTGGGGCAAATGAACAGGCTGGAATGAAGGAGTTCTAGGCCTTTCTGATTTGGGCCAAGAAAGGAGAGCCGCCCAGTTGGCCTGAGTGACCTGGACGGTTAGGTCGGTGTCTTTGCTTGGCCTCCCGCACCGCGGCCCGCAGCCTGCTCTGATGGGGGTGGCGGTGGGGGTGTCGTGGGCACCCGGTCACCCGCGTGGCCTGACCAGGATAATCAGATCGGGCGGGGCAGGATGGACGGGAGCCGAGGAGGCGTCAGCCGCCAGGGCCGTCGCATCTAAGAGAGCAGAGAGGGAGCCACAGGGCATCCACATATGCTGGGGCGCACCTAGGAGCGGGAGCGTCGGGTACGACTCTCCTCCGTCCCAGGTGCAGAAAGCACCGAGTGGGAGCGATTGGGACGGAGGGTCCGAGAGGGCGGCGTCAAGGGAGATCTGGGGGCGGGGGGCACCGCTTGAGACAGTTGTCAGTGGCCACCCTGCGGAAGGTTGAGGGGGTCCCTGGAAGGAGGAGGTGTGCGGCGCGAGAGGATCCTCTAAGCGCCAGTTGCGGGAAGCCGAGAGGGGGCGCTCTCCCGCAGACTCGCGTGTGCAGGGGAAAGCGGGTCCCGGCTCCGGGGTGTGGGGAGCGGCTGTCCTCACCGAGAGGCCACAAGGGGATAGGGTGGAGACCCGCTCCTGCAGGGAGGGGGAGGTGGTCCGCGCCGCGCCGGGAGGTCACTCCGGGAGCAGAGCCAGGTGTGGGGCACTGCGCAATTCGCTCAGGTTGGGGAGAGGGGCCGGGGCGACGGCTGGAGGGCGTCCAACCGGGCGCGTTGACCGTGCGGGCGGAACGAGGCGGTCAAGGGCCTGAGGCCGAGAAGGAAATGCTAAGCCAAGCTGGGGATCGGAGGGCTGTGGGCACCCACAAAAGGAAGGTGCTAACCATCCCGGGGAAGTCAGCACCCCGCGGAATCGCAACCGGCGGAGCCGGCGACCGACGTTGCAAGGCGCGCCCCCTAGCGGAGATCTCCCTCTCTGGCAGTGAAGAGTCAGGTTTGGTTGGGGTGTGGGGAGGAAGGGAAGGGAGCGGTCTCTCACAGGCCGGGACAGTAGCACTGGGGGCGAGGGTGAATCCTGGCGTCAGAGAGAGGCATCTTCGGCCCACTGCCGTCACGGTAGGGGCTTCTTGGACTCCTCACTCCCTTCCCCAAATCTCCAGCCTGGGTCCCCCAGCCAGAAACCCAGGGGCATCAAGGGCAGAGCTCATGAGAATCCTGGAGAAGGAAGGGTCCAATCTAGCCGGCATCACTGTGTCACGGGACTCCTGGCTCACCCCTAGTCTATGATCCCATTCCTCCTGGGGGAAAGAGCTGTCTTTTGTGAGGTTTTGTCAGGCTTTGGATGCAACAAATTTTAAACAAGTTTTTTTTTTTTTTTCCTGCTGAGCAAACATCTATATTCTGTCTTGCTTCCTTTATACTGCCTCCTTACCTTTCAAATATATTCCATCTTGGGCACCTGGGTGGCTCAGTTGGTTAAGCGACTGCCTTCGGCTCAGGTCATGATCCTGGAGTCCCGGAATCGAGTCCCACATCGGGCTCCCTGCGCAGCAGGGAGTCTGCTTCTCCCTCTGACCCTCTCCCTTCTCGTGCTCTCATTCTCTCTCTCTCAAATAAATAAAATCTTTAAAAAAATATTTTCCATCTTAAAAATAAAAGAACTTGATTTTAGATCTTGTTGCTTCTACCATATTTTCTGGCCTGTGTCCTTAAATGTCTAACAAAAAACCCACAATATTTAAAATTGAGATGTGATACTGCATACTTGCAAAATATTTGTAACATATATGAAAGTCATAAAGTCCTCTAAACTGAAGGATACCACAACCATCTAATAGCCAGATGTTATCAGTATGTTACCAGTCCTCTCCTTGTGCATTCATCATCTAACTGCAAGCTGGGGTTCCCAGACAATGGCATATGGAATTGCTATTCACAGGCACCTTTGACTTGATCTTGATTTAAAAGGAACTTCTTCTAAGGTGCCACTATTAAGAATTACGTAGGTTACTGTAGAATTTTGGTAGTTTACTTTTTTTTTAATTATTTCTCTTTTTTTTATTTTTTTAAGGTTTTATTTATTTGAGAGAATGAGAGAGAGAGAGAGAGAGAGCATGAGAGGGGAGAGGGTCAGAGGGAGAAGCAGACTCCCTGCCGAGCAGGGAGCCCGATGTGGGACTCGATCCCCGGACTCCAGGATCATGACCTGAGTGGAAGGCAGTCGCTTAACCAACTGAGCCACCCAGGCGCCCTTGGTAGTTTACTTTTATCCAGCTAAGCAAACTCCTTTCCATTCCTGATTTGCTAACAGTTTTGATTGTGAATGGATATTGAATGAAAGAATTGTGTTTTTTTTTTTCTGCATCTACTACAAGGACAACTGGTTATTTTCCTTTTTTCTGTTTATATGGTGAATTACATTTTTAGGTGTCTTAATATTGAACTCTTCCTAGAAAAAACCCCATCCTGGTTCCTTTTTAATTGACATATAATTCACACACACACATTTTACATGCAAGTAAAATGCACAAATCTTGGGGGTACAGCTCAATGAATTTTTATATACTTGTATGTGTGTCCATGTAACTGCCACCCAGATCAAGATATAGAACTTTTCCATCATCCCAGAAGGTTCCATTATGTCCTTTCCCAATCAATACTTTCCCCCATAGGTAACCTGTATTATGACTTCTATCACAACAGATTAGCCTGTTCTTGAAATCATACAGAACAAAGTCATACAAAATGTACTCTAGTGTCTGGATTCTTTCAAGGTTACAACTGTGAGATTCATCCATGTTGTTGCATCTCTCAGTAGTTTGCCCTCCTTTATTAATGTGTACTAACCCATTGTACAGGAGGCAACAGTTTACTCTCTTATTGAAGGACATTTGGCTTGTTTCTAAGTTTTGGCTACTATGAATTAAACTTATATGACTATCCTTGGACAAGTCTTTTGGTAGATAGATGCACTCACTTCTTCTGAAGTGAAATTGTTGGCTCATAGAGTATGTAAATGTTCAACCTTAGCAAATGCTGCCCGATAATTTTCAAAGTGATTTGTACCAAGCAGCGATTCCACTGCTTTTTTTCAGCCTACCCACCAAATTCACTGTTTGGGTTTTCTGCTCTCTCCTGGTCATCAGATATGGTATTTACATTTCTGTTTCTCATTTTCATTTTTGCTTGGGTGATTTCTGGGAGGAGGAGAAAATACCAACTTTATTACCTTCAAACTGTACAACCTTTCCTTTTCATTTTTTTCAAAGATTCGTTTATTTATTTTAGAGAGCAGGCGGGGCAGAAGGAGAAGGAGAGAATCTCAAGCAGACTCCCTGGCTGAGCATGGAGCCCAACTCGGGGCTCTATCCCACCACCCTGAGATCATGACCTGACCTGAAGCCAAGAGTCAGATGGCTCAACTGACTGAGCTACCCAAGCGCCCTGAACTGCTTTCGTTTTTATTTCTATTATTTTATTTTTTAAATTTTTTTTAAGGTTTTCATTTATTTATTTGATAGAGAGAGAGACAGCGACAGCAGGAACACAAGCAGGAGTGGGAGAGGGAGAAGCAGGCCTCCAGCCGAGCAGGGAGCTTGATGCAGGGCTCGATCCCAGGACCCTGGAACCATGACCTGAGCCGAAGGCAGACGCCCAACGACTAGCCACCCAGGCGCCCCCACTTCCCTTTTTAAAGCCAAGAATGCAAGGCTAGTTTAACATTAAAACACACACACACACACACACACACACACACACACACACACACACACCAATTAATGTAATTCACCATATTATCAAACTAAAAACTCTATGTGATCATTTCAATAGATGCAGAAAAGGTATTTCACAAATCCAACATCATTCCTGATTAAAAATAGAACAAAACTCTCAACAACCTAGGAATAGAAGGAAATTTCCTCAACCATATAGAAGCCATCTATGAAAAATAGGGGTGCCTGGCTGGCTTAGTCCGTGGAGCATGCGACTCTTGATCTCAGTGTTGTGAGTTTGAGCCCCACGCTGGGTGTAGAGATTACTTAAAAATAAAATCTTAAAAAAAAAAAAGGCTAATCTCATAGTTAGTGAAAAAACTGAATACTTTTCCCTTAAGATTAGGAAAAATGTATGTTTGTTTTTACCATTTCTATTCAACATTGTGGTAGATGTCCTAGCCAGCACAATAAGGCAAGAAATATAAATAGAAAACATACAGATTGGGGGCACCTGGGTGGCTCAGTTGGTTAAGCGACTGCCTTCGGCTCAGGTCATGATCCTGGAGTCCCAGGATCGAGTCCCACATCGGGCTTCCTGCTCAGCAGGGAGTCTGCTTCCCCTCTGACCCTCTTCCCTCTCGTGCTTTCTATCTCTCATTCTCTCTCTCTCTCAAATAAATAAATAAAATCTTTAAAAGAAAAAGAAAACATACAGATTGGAAAAGAAGAAGTGAAGCTATCTTTATTTGCAGACAACAGGACTGCCTATGTAGAGAATCTAATGGAATCTATAAAAAAGCTACTGGAACTAATAAGGGAATTTAGCAAAGCAACTAATATGTACACGGTCACCATTATGATACAAGATCCATACAAAAAAAATCAACTGTGTGTATGGAACCAGAAAAGACCCTGGATAGCCAGAGGAATGTTGAAAAAGAAAAGCAAAGCCGGTGGCATCACAATTCTGGACTTCAAGCTCTATTACAAAGCTGTCATCATCAAGACAGTATGGTACTGGCACAAAAACAGACACATAGATCGATGGAACAGAATAGAGAGCCCAGAAATGGACCCTCAACTCTATGGTCAACTAATCTTTGACAAAGCAGGAAAGAATGTCCAGTGGAAAAAAGACAGTCTCTTCAACAAATGGTGTTGGGAAAATTGGACAGCCACATGCAGAATGAAACTGGACCATTTCCTTACACCACACACAAAAATGGACTCAAAATGGATGAAAGACCTAACTGTGAGACAGGAATCCATCAAAATCCTTGAGGAGAATACAGGCAGCAACCTCTTCGACCTCAGCCACAGCAACTTCTTCCTAGAAACATCGCCAAAGGCAAGGGAAGCAAGGGCAAAAATGAACTATTGAGACTTCATCAAGATAAAAAGCTTTTGCACAGCAAATGAAACAGTCAAGAAAACCAAAAGACAACCGACAGAATGGGAGAAGATATTTGCAAATGACATATCAGATAAAGGGCTAGTATCCAAAATCTATAAAGAACTTATTAAACTCAACACCCAAAGAACAAATAATCCAATCAAGAAATGGGCAGAAGACATGAACAGACATTTCTGCAAAGAAGACATCCAAATGGCCAACAGACACATGAAAAAGTGCTCAACATAACTTGGCATCAGGGAAATACAAATCAAAACCTCAATGAGATACCACCTCACACCAGTCAGAATGGCTAAAATTAGCAAGTCAGGAAACAACAGATGTTGGCAGGGATGCGGAGAAAGGGGAACCCTCCTACACTGTTGGTGGGAATGCAAGCTGGTGCAGCCACTCTGGAAAACAGTATGGAGGTTCCTCAAAAAGTTGAAAATAGAGCTACCCTATGACTCAGCAATTGCACTACTGGGTATTTACCCCAAAGATACAAATGTAGTGATCTGAAGGGGCACATACACCCCAATGTTTATAGCAGCAATATCCACAATAGCCAAACTGTGGAAAGAGACTAGATGTCCATCAACAGATAAATGGATAAAGAAGATGTGGGGTGTGTGTGTGTGTGTGTGTGTGTGTGTGTGTGTGTGTGTGTATATATATATATATATATATATACACAATGGAATATTATGCAGCCATAAAAAAATGAAATCTTGCCATTTGCAATGACATGGATGCAACTAGAGGGTATTATGCTAAGCAAAATAAGTCAGTCAGAGAAAGACATGTATCATATGATCTCACTGATATGAGGAATTTGAGAAAGAAGACAGAGGATCATAGGAGAAGGGAGGGAAAAATGAAACAAGATGAAACCGGAGAGGGAGACAAACCGTAAGAGACTCTTAATCTCCGGAAACAAATTGAGGGTTGCTGGAGTGGAGGGGGGTCAGAGGGATGGGGTGGCTGGGTGATGGACATTGGGGAGGGTAGGTACTATGGTGAGCACTGTGAATTGTGTAAGACTGATGAATCATAGACCTGTACCCCTGAAAGAAATAATACATTATATGTTTAAAAAAAATTAAAAAAAAATCAATGTGTTTCTCTGTACTAGCAATGAATGGTCAAAAATAGAAATTTAAAAAGCGGGACACCTGGATGACTCAGTTGGTTAGGCATCTGCCTTCAACTCAGCTTGTGATCCCAGGGTCCTGGGATCGAGTCCTGCACCGGGCTCCTTGCTCAGCGGGGAGCCTGCTTCTCCCTCTACCTGCCACTCCCCCTGCTTGTGCTCTCTCTCTCTGACATATAAATAAAA